>NC_135629.1:3305000-3550000 GCF_053574225.1 Canis aureus
CCCTCCTGCCCGGCCATATACGGCAGCAGCCCTTTGCACCTGGGTCCTTGGGTCACCCTTCTCTCAGGCACTGTGCCAGCTGCTGGGGGTACTTGGAAGGATTCACGGCCCTGGTGGGAGACAAATAAACAATTGCTCACAATAGTGTGTTAACTGGCGATGGGGGCGGGGAACACAGCCATACTGAAGGGGCTGAGAAACCTTCCCAGAGGCAGCGTCTCCCTGGAGAAGGAAGATGAAGCTGGCTGGTGTACTTCCAGGGCCTCCCGTGGCTGGTGCCTGCTGGGGGAGGGCACATGGTGGGGGATGAGGCCTCCATGATACCTAGGGGCTAGACGATGACACATGTTAAATCCTGCTGGCTCAGAAAGCTGGGAAAGCATGTGAGGTCTGATCCATGTGCCTCAGGTTGTCCTGCAGCAGGCTGTGGTGTGGAGGAGGGCCTGGAGACCAGCCTATTAGGAGGCTGTTGGTTATCCCAAAGAGAGGAGAGAGGAGACTTCTCCAGATGCCCTTTCCCTTTGTACCTATAGTAGGCTGGGGTATGGTGGGAGTCAGGGAGCTATGCACTTCTGAGCAGGGCCAGCTTGCCTAGGGACTGGCCATACCCTCTGCCCTGCTCCACCCTGCCCTGTTCAGCTCCTTTCCCCAGCAGCGTGTGGCACCTGCATGTGGCATCTCTTTTCTAGCTCCTGACGTCCCAGATATCCATCCCAACGAGAGACCCCTCAGGACCGCTCCTCATGTCTGTGGACCACTGTTTCTCCATCAAAGGCCAAGGAACTGTGATGACAGGGACCATCCTCTCAGGTTCCATCAGCCTTGGTGACAGTGTGGAGATTCCTGCCCTCAAGGTCAGTCTTACCTTGTCCTGCCTTTTTTGTCTCTCTAGTGGCAAGGGAGAGGGATGGTCCCTTTGCCTCCCCAATGGCTGAGCCAGCTCCCTGGGGCTGGCCCTCTGGCTCTGCTCTACTCCAACTTCTCTCCTGCCCTACCTGGATTCTAGAACCACCACTCTCCCTAGTTCTCATAATAGGTATAGGTATTGGAGGCCTGTGATGTGCCTTGATGAACCTCCCCAGTAGGTGTTCTTTGTAGATAAGGAAACAGAAGCTGTGGTGGGCTCAGGGTCACATGGTCAACAAGTGAGGGTGCAGGGCATACACCCTCCCTTTCTACAGGCTCTGTACATCAGAGTGGCAAGGACATGTAAACTTACTTCTGGGTACTTTTGGCCTTGCCGCAAGAATTTCAAATTCAACACAGTTACAGCCATTGTGTTGCTCGGAGTCATACAATCTAGAAGATATCCAGAGAAGTTTTATACTCATAGTGACCACTAGTAGATGCTGTGTTATCCCTTGGAAGACCTGTGGACAGTTACATGTCTCCCTTTTGCCCCCACCCCTGGTAACTACTGCCCTGGCTCTGATCTAAAAGGTGTTCAGTGGCCTTGATAGTTCCAGCTTCAGTGGGCTTTTCTTGTGGTTTTAGCATACTGGAGAAGAAACACTTAGAGCCTCCTCGACCACCCTTCTCTTCAAGGGAGTTAATGGTAGAGAAGAAGGGCTAGTTAGGACTAGGCAGATCTTATGAAGATACTTGGGGTCCAGGGTGGTTGTCTAGTTCTCCAGGGAACCTGGAGTGCAGGGATGCAGGGGCATGCACTTGGCCCCATGTACTAAGCCAGGGACAAACACCAGCTTCTGGTTGCACTCACAGCCTCGGTCAGTGAACTCAGTTTGCCTGTTAACTGGGAGTTCTCCTTGGAGGGCTGTGTTGTCACAGATTCTGAGGTCATCTGGCTCACTAGATGTATTAGTCAAGGTCTTCCACAAACACAGAACTGAAAAGATGTGTATATATGTATACAGAGAGAAAGGAGTGTATTCTAAGGAGTTTGCTCTCACATGATTATGAAGCCCTGAAGGTTCAAAGTCCAAAGGATAGGCCAGCAGGATGGAGACCCAGGGAAGACTTGCACTTCAAGTCCGGAGGCTGTTGGCCAGCCGACTTTCTTCTTCCAGGGAGGTCAGTAGTCTTCCTGTTCAGACCTTGAGCTGATTGGGCAGTATCTACCCAAATGGTGGAGGGTATCTACATTACTCAAGCCTACTCCTCTTTTTTTTTTTTTAATTTTTTTTTAAAGATTTTATTTATTCATTCATGAGAGACACACAGAGAGAGAGGCAGAGACACAGGCAGAGGGAGAAGCAGGCTCCATGCAGGGAGCCCAACGCGGAACTTGATCCCGGTCTCCAGGATCACGTCCTGGGCTGAAGGTGGCGCTTAAACCACTGAGCCACCAGGGCTGTCCAAGCCTATTCCTCTTAACATTAATCTCATCCAAAAAAGACCCTCACAGAAATATTCAGAATAATGCTCAACCAAACATGTCAGTATAGTGGCTCAGCCTATTTGAAATACACCATAAAATACACCATTACGCTGTGGGGGAGAACCATGATTATAGTGTCCACCATGAACAAGTGAGGGCAAGGGGCACCTCTACCTTGTGTTGGCCATTCTTGGTAGGATGTAGGAAAGAGGCATTTCGGGTTGGGAGAAATGACCAGGGCTTCCCCAGGTAGAGGAAATCTCAGCTTTAAATCATCCCACTCCACCCATTTTATGGTGGTGTGGCTGCTGCTCCCTTCTTCAAGAAGAGGGAGGACCAACCGCAAGTAAAGCTTCCCTTATGAGCCTGTGACTGGCTGGGTTCCTGGGTTCCCTGGGGCGACAGCGGGAGTTGAAGTACAATGCCCTTCCAAGTCCCAGGGCCTCCTCTGACTTAGGAACCATGTCCTAGGTCATAATCCCCTCCTCCACGGCTGTTGTAGACTGTCCTCTGAAGACCATTAGTCCTGGATAAACACCACTTAAATCAAATCCATGTTGCGCCAGGGACTAAAAGTGTAAATCTTAAAAAAATAAAGCACAAAATTATGAAAATAAATCAAACTTCTATTTAACAAAGTTAAGATTATTATAGTGCTGTGTGTTAATTCTTAGCTGGAACAGAGAATTACTCAAATGGTAAATTTTTTTGCCTTCTGGGTGCTCCCTGAAGCAGACCCCGAGGGGCCACCCTTATCTAGTATCCCTTCTGCCTCGGGGGACACCCTCATCTAGTATCCCTTCTGCCTCGGGAGAAGACACATTTGCAGCCTGGGAGAGCAGCTGAGGGGAGGAAGGTGGTGTCAGAAGAGGTCGCAAGTGGGACATAGACTTGAGTACAGTACCTGAGTGGGGAAAGGTGTTTGATGATAAGATCAGTGGCTGCCATGCTTGATCAACAGTATGGGATGGGGGAAGGCCAAGGCTGAAAGAGTCAGCCACATTAAACAGATAAGGATGTTTGAGTGGGGACTTGTTCTGAGATCTGTGGCTACTCTTTTCATCCTTATGAAGATGGAACTTGCCTATCAGGGTCCCATTACTGATGTGTAGTGTTTGGGTGCTTGGAAGGTGCTTGGCAAATATAATTTTCCTTCTGTTTTTGTTCACCAATTTCCCCTAGCCAACTTTTCAACTCTTTAGTGCTATGTTATTCTCTAATTTACTAGTCAGGGAAAGCATAACTTTTAAGTAGTGAACTTGAATATTTGACTGAAGAATTTTTTTTTAATTTTTATATATTTATGATAGTCACAGAGAGAGAGAGAGAGAGAGAGAGAGAGGCAGAGACATAGGCAGAGGGAGAAGCAGGCTCCATGCACCGGGAGCCCGATGTGGGATTCGATCCCGGGTCTCCAGGATCGCGCCCTGGGCCAAAGGCAGGCGCTAAACCGCTGCGCCACCCAGGGATCCCAAATTTTCCAATTAAAGTGTATAAAGTGCACTCTGCTTTCTCCTTTGCTGCTTATGGTAAAATGTCAGAGGAAAGGAATGAATTGAAGGTGCAACTGTTAGCAAAAAGTTACCTACACTTGATGATTTGGGAGATTCTTGGCCTTTCCAGATTTTAAGCGATGCTAAAAGTAGGAAATTCACTTTAGAAAGCATGCTCTGGAGAAAGACCAGTGATGAGGCTGGACAACCTTTGCTGTGGAGATTAGGTATGTGCCTCCTGGATCCAATCAAACATCTCAGCAGAAGTCAGGACTAGAGACCGGCTTCTCTAGGAAGGATCTGTGGAGAACCCTCTTGTTTAATGGTGGAGATCCCCTTGACACATGAGAGACCCATGAGGTTTTTGAGATGTTGTATCAGCAAAAACACTGCCAGCCTAGACTAGAAGGAACAGGCCTGACGAAAAAAAAAATTTTTTTTTTTTTTTTTAAAGCAGTTGGACTTCTGGTATTGTCATTCTAGGAAACAGATTGATAGAATTACTCAGTTAACTCATGCTATCTTTCAAGAAAAAGGAAGAAGGAGCAGAGCCGTGGACACAAAGGCAGAGGCCAGAGAGGCCAGCCCAGAGGTGGAGGACCAAGCCACAGAGGGTCATTTTTAGGCTAGGAATGCTAACAGAAGGTGCTCTGCTGAATTTCAGATTTGCTTGGGTCCAGTGACCTCTGTGTTCCCTTATTTTTCCCCTATGCCTATATTTTGAAAGCAGAAAACTTGTCTTTTAAGTTCCACATGTCCACACATGGAGAAGCATTTGGCCCCAGGATGGGTCATATCAGTGCCTGATTAGGGGAGTTAAATGATACTTTTGAACTAATGGTAGTTTGATGAGATTTTGGACTTAAAGTGCACTATAGTGGGGAGAGAAATTGGGGGTGTTGGGATGGGGTGAAAGTATTTTGCCCATGGGATGGATGTGGATGAAGTTTTGGGGACTAGCGGGTGGACTGTAGTGGGTAGAATTGTGGCCCACAAAAGCTATGTCCGCCTAGACACTCGGATATGACCTTATTTGAAATAAGAGTATTTGCAGACATAATTAAGGTAAGGATCTCAAGATGAGGTCATCCCAGTTCAAGTGGGCTGTTTATCCAAGGGTGTGTGTTCAGTAATACAGATTCTCAGGGAAGGGCCTATGGAGGCCAGAGGCTAGAGACTGGAGTGATGTAGCCCCGAGCTGAGGAACACCAGCGGCTGCTTGAAGCTGCCAGGTGCTAGGAGAGAGGTAGGGAAGGAATTCTTTTTCAGGAATTCTTTCAGAGGGCACCAGCCCTGCTGATACATTGATTCTGGACTTCTGGCCAGCAGAACTGAGAGAGAATATATTTCTGTTGTTTACTGCTACCAACTTTGATCACTGGTTAGGGCAGCCCTAGGAAATGAATGTGAATTTTGGATGGAAAGGACTGAAATCAGAACAAGCCTCAAGTCCTTTGTAGTTGTGGGCACACCTCTTAACTCTTCTGAGCTTTAACTTTGTCATGAGGGACGGCCGGGGTGCTGTGAGGGTGGTATGAGCTGCGCGCACATTGGCAGTACAGGTTAATGATAGAATCAGGCCTGCTGTGTACTGATGGCCAGCTCTGTTCCTTCCTTTTCATGTAATTCCCACCCAACAGGCGAGAAAACCTAGGCCTAGGTCTGTTAAGCAGCCAGAAAACCAAGCCAGCATTTGAAGTCATTCCTCTGGCTCCAAAGACCAGGCTGTGTCCACTATGTCCACTGTCCCTGGAGTCTCCAAGGAGATGCCAGGGCTAGTGGTGCTTTCATCTCTGGGGTAGGACCCTCCAACCTCCAGAGCAGCTTTGTAGGGGAGCGGGGCACCCCACTGAGGCCTCTCCTGGGCCCCAGAGCCTATAAAAACACATTTCAGGAGCTCCTGAGGTCTAGAGCTCCTGACCTCCTCTTGCCCCCGCTTTCCACTAACCGTAATTGGTGGCCGGTGCCTATCGGGCACTGGGAACGTTGCAGCATGGGGGCTTCAAACTAGATGGCCCTCCTCCCAAACCTGGTGACATCCCTGTCAGATTTCACTAATCAATTTGGACACATCTGACCGCTTGAACTCCCTCAGAGGCAGGGCACAGCCATTCCAAATAAACAGTCACATTCCCCTCCTGGCCAGGGCTGGCCCGTCGGAGCCAGTCAGACCCTGGCCCCTGCCTCTGCTGCCTGTGTCTGTTCCCAGCTGGGGCCCATTAGCCGAAGGAGGAAGTGTTGGGGAACGAGAGTGGAGGAGAAAAACCAAATCCCATTTAGATCCCAGAATGGCGTAAACACCAGACATCCCGAGATTCGCCAACCTTCTCCTCAGGCTTTTTGGTTCTCTTGATCCTCAGCCTGGGAAATCCCTCTGGTCACATCTGATCTTGGGATTTAAGGCTAGTGATGTTTGCAATGGCAGTTGGCTATCAGGGTTGTCACATCAGAAATAGAGCCACAGACTACGGAGGAAGAGAGAGAGAGAGAGATCTGCAAGTTCACAGGCAAATTCTTGGCTTCTCTGTGTCTCACTAATTCATCACAAACTGAAGTCTTGCCTTGGTGCAGGGCCTCTGGAAGAGTCGCACTGTGCTGTCATGGCCACTAGGGATGGCAGATGGAAGATTGCCAGCATCAAGGAGGCACATGGGTTTTAGGTGATAATTCTTGTCAGCCCTATCATTGCCGTTCAGTAGTCCTATTCTGTGGAATTCCTCTTGTGGAGTACAGGGCACCTCTCAGGTTATTAGGAAACGGTCCTTTTTAGGGCTGCTAAATGCACTCTTAAAATGGAAATATGCTTCACAGCCCACACTGTCTCCTTCTGATGATGGTGACAAACATTAATAGGTATATACAGGGGACTATTCAGTTGGTAAAACTATTAGAGAAAAGTTCAGAGTGTGGTAGCATAGGCCTCCAGATCAGGTCCACATTCATATTTCTTTTTCTTTTTTTTTCTTTATAAAAAGCCCCTCGGGATCCCTGGGTGGCGCAGCGGTTTAGCGCCTGTCTTTGGCCCCGGGCGTGATCCTGGAGACCCAGGATCGAATCCCACATCCGGCTCCCGGTGCATGGAGCCTGCTTCTCCCTCTGCCTGTGTCTTTGCCTCTCTCTCTGTGACTATCATAAATAATAAATGAAAATTAAAAAAAAAAAAAAAAAAGCCCCAGAAAAGAAAAAAAAAAAACTTTCTTAAATACCACTAGGCATTGTTACTCTTACCTTTGCCTCCATCCTTGGGTGATGATCACAAGGAGAGAGAAAGCTGTGACATCTGAAAAGATGCATTTTCTCTCCTCAACAAGCACACAGCTGTATCTCTGCCTGCCCTGCCCATCCCCCACTCCTAGTAACCCTCCTCCTATTATCCTTATTTCTTACCTGGAAGCCTTGGTGGGCTGTGCCCTACCTTTGAGCACATGACCTCTTACCTTATGAATCCCTTTGTGCCCTCCTTTGATAGCTGCTCCCTCCCATGGGTGCTGTGGGTTGGCACTTAGGCCCTCCCTGGCACTGTATCTGTCTCTGTGACTGTGTCTTCCACCATGTACATCTCCTGGAGGGCAGAAGCTGGGTCTTATCCATCTCTGTGCCTTTAGCACACACCTTTTGGGCCCAGAGGAGGCCCCAGAAACTGTTTTATGAACAAAACAGTAGGGGAAACCCAATAAAGCAAATAAGCTATTTGTTTTGTAGTAGGATTTTGATTCAAAATAGAAAATGAACCACCAGAGGGCTGGGTTTGGGCTGCTCCCCTACTTCATGGGTCCAGATGGAGAAACCTGGAGCTGGGAAGCTGGCAGTTTCCTACTATGGCTTTCTTCTCTTTGAGGCTCACATCTTGATACTTCACCAGTGAGTAGCACCAGAGGTATTCCTGTGTCCCAGTGCTGGCTCATTTTCAGGGAATGGTTATAAATCAGGTGCCCAGGGCTAGAGAACTGGATTCCAGAGCCACCTGTGCAAATCAGCTCTCAAGACTGAGCTCCCTCAGCTTCTGTGTCTTTTATCAAAAATGTAAGGCCAGATCTTCATCCTTAATCATTTCCTGTTTCAGAATATCTATAAGTAAGGAAGGCTTTCTATGAATTTGCTGTTTTCAAGGCTGGGGCAAGGAAGGCAGAGGCAGAGGCAGGCGTTGGTCAGGAGGTCCTATGATCAGATCTCCTTTCACTTGGGGTCCTGTGTCAGGGGTTGTCTGCCATTAGGCCCTTGCCCTCCAGCCTCCCCTGTGTCCCACTGGGACTGTGGCCTTCTGTGGCTCCAGTGCCCACCTACCAGCCTAGCCCAGACCCTGGCTGCTGATAGGTAGGCTGATGGCAGGGGCTTTGTAGAGCCATACTGTGTCCTGCTTTTCTGCTGGTGGGCCTCTGATCTCCAGGATGAAATCTGAAGTGCCCTGTGTGGCAGGGAGCAGACTGTAGTCTCACCCTTGTCACCTCTCCAGCCTCAGTTGCTTTTTGTTTTTTTTCCACCACCTCCCCTCTAATTCAAATCACAGTTTGTTCCCTGAATTTATGAGTCCATTTCTGTTTGCTTGTTCATTCATTTTTTAGATTCCACACATAGGTGAAATCAAGGTGTTTGCCTTTCTGGGTGTGACTTCACCTCTCTGACTCCAGCTTCAGTTTCTCATCCTAGAGCCATACCAGCTGTTTCATGCTTCATGTATTAGTCAGGGGCCCTAGTGGCAAGTGACGGAAACACACCTCAGGCTGGCCTGACATGAAACGGGCAGGCTGGCTCTGTTACTGAGAAGCGAGGTGGGGCTGGCACCTCCTTCCAGACCCATTCTATGTGGGCTGCTCTCGTAGGCCTTGCCCCAGCACCCTGGCTTTCTAGTTCCTCCCCTCAAGTCCGGGATGTTAGCTCCCCAAGTCCATTCTACTTGGAGGCTCTCCCCTGCCAGTGATTGGTGACCAGTTCTGGACAGTGAGTTGTGAAGGGAGGTCTCCTGGGGGGTTTCTCCTGCTATTGGACATTGAAGCAGGGAGGGCTGTTGTGACCTTTGGACCTGAGCAGGGAAACAGCCTGCAGCAGAGCCCTGGGAGGAGGGGGGGTGCTGGGTCTGCCCTCCCTCAGCACATGGTGTTGGGAGAGAAACGTTTCCTTACTGTTCAGTCAGGCTAGTCTGTGATTAGAATGGGATCTCCTTGGCTGGCTGGACCAGCAGCCTAGAGTGCAACAATCTGACTGGGGCTGGATTAAATGTCCACCCCTGGAGCGGGGGTGGGGGGTCCTGGGAAGAACGGGCACCCAAGGAAGTTGGAGTACTGATGTTAGAAAGTAGGTGGTCAGGCAGGCAAAACAGAGAGGCATCCACACCATTGGTATTCATTCTTTCTCCCTCAGCCTCAACAGCCTGGATCTTGGATACACAGGGGCTGAGCCGGAGGCCCTCCCCCTCACTTACTCCTGGGGCCTGTTTCCTCCAGAGCTGCTCATGAAGATTCAAGGACATTCCCATACTGTGCTTGCAACAGGGCCTGCACATGGGGATTGCTGTCTTTATTGTTATCACATGCCACTCTGATTCTTGTCCTTCCCCCACTTATCTTGCCTTTTTACTTGGCCCACAGAGTGCAGTGACTCAGGGGTCGGATGGCCTAAGCTCAGCAGGCCCTGCATCCACCGCCCCCCTGGCCCCCAAACCCTGAACACCACAGCTCTGTGAGACCTTTGCCTCTGCCCCAGCTTCCTTCTGGCTTGGGGATCAAACCCTGAACACCACAGCTCTGTGAGACCTTTGCCTCTGCCCCAGCTTCCTTCTGGCCAAGTTGTAATATCCTGTTGTTTCCCTAACGAGGCCCCAAGAAGGAAGGACAGGTGACAGGCGAGGACAGAGATTGATCTGAGAGCAGGCAGGGAGCTCAGGAAAGTTTCTCTGTGTAGGTGTTGTTGTCAGAGACGTGTGCTCAGCATCCTAAAGATCTAGCAGGCTGTAGGATGCTGCCTCTCTACAGGCCTTTCTCCTGTGGACTCCCTCCAGCAGGTCCTCACCCCTCAGTCCCAAGTGACTGTACCATTCTGTCAGCCCCTGGAGAAGACTGCAGCTTTCATTCCCAAGGCCTGTCTCCCTTTCATTCTTGTGTGTGTGCATGTGTCATCCTTTATTTCTGAGAATGGGTTTCATCATGCTGACGTGCTCCTCTCCAGAGAGGGTGCTGACACCAGCCACCTACCCACATTGGGCCCCGATTGCTCAGATGCTGGTGGCCTCATTGGGGTTCAGCTTCTCTTAGTTTAGCCTTAGATGGCTTATAGAAGTATGAATTCTGAAACCTAGCATGGTATTGGCCTGATATGGGGAAGGAGCCCTAGAGCAGGTTGCAGCTGTAGGATTGGTTTTTGGCTAGCATTGAGTAGTCCCCTGCTCTGGTGTAAAACTTTTTTATGTATTCTTTCTGTGCTTCTAGCAACTCTGCAGAAGGTGCTGTTGTCTTCCATTTTATAGGGCATGGAACAGAGACACAAAGATGTAAAAATCTTCTAGAAGCTAATCAGTGGAAGACTCTGGAGTCAAACTCTGGCAGCCAGATCTAAGATCCATGCTCACCCCAGTCCCCTGGCAGACATGAGGAGGCCACTGAACCCTGTGGCCCTGTCCTTTTCATATCAGATGAAGTTTTTGTGGAGATGAACCAAGGACCCTCAGACAAGAATATTCTGGAGTCATCTTTAGAGGTGCTGCTTCAGTCTGCCTTATCCTTCTTTGTGGCTCCATAGGACCCTCAGTCAGGGAGCCGGAAGTCCTGGGGCCATCCTGAGGGCAACTGTGCAGGCAGAGGACACAGCTAACTTCCGGAGGGGCCTGGGCCCATGACAGTGGACTGCGTCTGATCCTGAGCAGCCTCAGCATTCCCCACAGTCCTCTGCAGGGATGACCCTGGCTGTGTCAGGCCCTGGTTGGAGTAGGGGAGAGATGGCTGCTACAACCCTGGTGCTCTCCTCTGCAGAAAGGGTGACAGCCTGCAACAGCTGTGCAGCCCTTGCCCCTCCAGCCTGGCTTAGTTCTGCCCCTCCCCACCCCCCCCACCCCCGCCACACAGAGGTAGGACCCCTTGGTAAAGCTGCCATTCATCTGGTTGTGTATGTTTCGAGCCTTGTGCTTGGGACTTGCAGCCCTCCTGGCCCATTTTGGGGACTCTAGTGCCTGAGGCTACAAATAAAACCATGCCCCACATCCAGCTAACTAGAGCTCTCATTAGGCTGGATGGACATCTTGGGATCCATCCTTTTTTCTGCCCACCTCGAAGCCTGAATGCAGGCACTCCTGCTGCCTGAATGTGCCCTGCCCTTCACAGCTGAGGGACAGTATAGCAGGGAGGTGAAGAGCAGGGTGTTGAGCACCACTCTGCCTTGGTTTGCATCCCACACACCAGCTTTGTGACCATAAGGAAGCTACTTAACTTCTCTGTGCTTCAGTTTCCCCCTCTTTAAAGTGGGACTAACCTTACCTTCTCAAAGAGATGGTGTAAGGATTAAATGGCTTATAGAACATCTTTCCATAGTACCTAGGTTCCAGGGTGTGTTCAGGAATCACCACCTGTTGTTACCACCACAGGAAGCCTTGTGTCCTCTGGGTGAAACCCTGGTGGCCAAGTGGCACCTGCTGGTTGCCAGGTGGTGAGCAGGCACAGAAGTGGTAGATGTGGGGTAGGAGGGGAGTGTGGCCAGCTTCCAGACCTCTACTGAGGACAGTGTGGGTCCCAGCCCACAGTGGCCTCACAAGACCCACAGACTAGCCATAGTACACTGCTGTCACCTGCAAGTCGTTGTGTGAAAACCCCTCAAAAGTACAAAAGCTTCTGAGTAAAATTAAATCAGTTTATTGTTTCCAAGAAGAGACCATGAATGAATTAAAAAGAATACTTACAAGTGCTATGTTGTGGCCTAGGCACTGCGCCAGGCGAGCCCTGCCCACACGCCAGGCAAGGTCTGGGGTCCTGGGTGTGAATGCGTAGCTGTGTGACTGTCCACAGGTCACTCTCCTCTTTCCTGCCAGGCCACCTTCACAGAGAAGTGAAAATTGTCCTCATGTGGCAGCTGCTTTCCCAGTGCCACTACCCTCACAACAGTCAAGTGGATACCACGGGGAAGTGCTCTCTCGGCCTAATGGAATTGGCATAGATTCTGGAGCAGTGGCACTGAGTTGCACACGGGCTTACCAACACTTCTGGGGGTGCTGTAGTTCCTTCCTTGGCTATGGGCTCCAGCTGGCATGACATGCAGGCATGTCACTGAGGGGGGTGGAAAATGTGAGCTGGCAGCGAGGCTGAGGAGGCAAGACCTAGAACACTGGGAGCCCAAAGGGGGCTCTCTCTGTCAGGAAGTGGGAGCCCAGCCAGGGTCAGAGCACCAGCTGGAAGCAGTCTGGCTGCAGAAATGCTCAGTCAGCAGGCAGTTGACTAGTGGTAGGCTGTGCCCAGTGCAAACATGGTGCTGCCTGACCCACAGAGGAGTATTTGATCTTTGGCCTGAGGTCCATTGCCTTCTTTCTGCTAAGAAGTAAATTCTGGTTGTAGCAGCAAGTGTGGCCACGCAGGTCCTGTGTGACCGGGGAGATTGCACACCCATGAAGCCAGCCCTGCCCATAGCCTTCCCGCAGTGCTGTTGGTGCGTCTCCTATTGAGTCAGGTGCTGAAAGTGATCAGAGCCTGAGTGGACCCTTGGGGCACCTGCTGTGGGGGTGGGTGGTGTAGGGAAGGTGGGCAGGCAGACAGCTGTCTCCTCATCTGGGGAAGGTGCCGAGTGAGAATGGTGTCCAGAGCGTGGGGCGAACCCCCGAGGAGAACTTGCAGCCCTGCTCATCCGATAGGGTATGTTGAAGCTGAGCCTCAGGAGGGCTTTACCAGGGCATTCCAAGCAAAAGGTGAAGCCCAGAAATGAGAGAATGCCTGGTACATGAGGGAAATGTTACATTCATTGTGGCAGAGTCTGAGAAGATGAATGCCCAGCATGTGGTTTTGGTAATCTTCAGAAGGGCATAGGGAGGGTACTCCAAAGGCCAAGGCTAGAAGAGGAAGCTCCAGCAGAGTCATGTCCTGTGGGAATGTCCCACATATGCCTTGTCCTGTTGGGGAGGCACTTGAGAGAAGGCTCCTGGGGGTTCTGGTGCCCTGCTCCTCTGCTTGGGGCCCTGTGCTCTGGCTTATCTCAGGCCCCTTCTTGCCCCATATACTCCTGACTTTGGATCCCAGGTATGGTCTCTGGCCCTTTGCTCAGTGGTTGAAATAAATCCCTCATGTAGGCTCTGCTCCCGGTCTTCCTCCCCTTCATAGGAATTCAGGGCCTAGCAGGGTCTAGTCTGTTATTTCTCCCGCTGAGCTGAGAATGAGAGCGGGCTATTCAGAATCACTGAGGTTGCTGGTTTGGGTTTGACTGTGAACACAGAGTCCACTAGGCTTCCTTTTCCTTCAGCTGAAGGAAACAGTACCAAGCTAGACAGGGTACCTCCCTCAGCACCCCCACCAACCCCTCTGACTTGGCACCTCAGAGAGAGACAAGCTGACATACAGCCTGTGATGAGCATCTGCACTGAGCCCCTAACTGCCCTGGCAGCCTTTGGGGCTCTGCTGGGACCTTTTTGTTTTTGTTTTTCTTGTTAAAGGAAAGTTGAGTGTTTCCTGAGTGTGTATAAAGCCAATGTACCACTTAAACTGAATATTTATAATTCTTTCTTTTAAAAAATAAAACAATAATAAAAATACCATAAACATTGCTTTAATTATTCACAGGCTTCAACTTGTAATAATCATGGGGAAAGGGCAAGTGAGATGTCTTATTAAAATAAAGACACTTGCCTGCTTTTGTTTGAAGTTTTACTAAAATGCCTTATTATAACATGTTCTTGTTTAAAAATAAATTTCACCAAAAGGTGAAACAAACAAACAAAACAAACAAAACAAACAAAAGGTGTTTTGTTTTTGTTTTGGTGTTTTTGTTCTTTTTGTCTTTCCAAAAGTATTTAAATGAGATGATTCTGGGCAAGGGTAATTTGGAGAGTCTGAGCCAGCCTTTGTCGGACTGAGCTGACTGTGGCACAGCTGTGGACCCCGCCCCTATCAGACCGTACCACCATCTCCTTGGCCTGCTGTTGGTGATCAGTGTCTATGAAGACACAAATAGGGGTGTGTAGATAGGATGAGTTCGTGGTATGTAGAGCTGCATCTGTCAGCCCCACTGCCAGCATATTCCTTCCCTACATACGCACGCATGTGTTATTCCTGCCTAGCTAGGGCCTTCTCAGGACATGGGAGATTCTCTGAGAGCAGAGGGTGGAGGAACTGACCTAGGCTGAGGGTCAGATCAGACGCCCAGGATTTGAAGGAGGAGGAGGACTGATCTAGAAGAAGAGCTGAGGTGTGAGGCGTGGGTGTACAAAGTGTTCCAAGCAGAGGTACCAGCAAAGGCAAAGCCATCTCCTGTGGTGGGAGATAACTTAGATAACTTGAAGACTTGTAAGAAAAGCATTTTAGTTGGAGATCAGAAAACAGCCTTGGAGTAAGAGGTGCCATAGATGTAGGTGGGAGCAGACCCTGTAAGGTCTAGAGGTCTATTAAAGATTTTAGTCTACTTTAATAATGCAGATAGTTTGGAAGGGTGAAGTGTGTATGTGTCCTGGGTGTTCATGTGTATTTATTGCATGTTGGATAGACAGACAGTACGGAGGATGGATTCCAGGGGACTGGGAGTACCTTTTTGGGGCCGAGTTAGGAGGCTGCTGCAGTAGTGCAGGAAGATTGAGGTCTCTTGGGCTAACCTGGTGGGAGGACAGTAAGACCCAGGGATATTTAGGAGATGGAATTAACAAGACTTGGTGATGGAGTAGATATGGGGAAGATGGAGGGGAGAGGCATGTCCCAGACAACTCCCAGATCTTTGGCTGGAGCAGCAAGCTGGGCAGTGAAGCCACTACTGAGCGGGGAGCCCTGGAAGGTCGGGGTGTAAGGGTGGAGGTAGAGAGGAGAGGGGAGTATGGGCTGGGCTTTAATAAGTTTGAGGTGTTTGGGGGCCTCCAGTTGGAACGGAGGTCTAGGAGGGAAGCTGATGCATGGAGCGATGGCCCAGAGAAGTTTGGGAACAGACACGAGTTTGACAGTGGTTGGTGTATCCGACCTTAGTAGCTGGGGCCTCTAGTGAGGAAAGATAAGAAAAGTTAAAAAGCAAGCTTTTGCTGTTTCTTCTAAGGTTTTATTTCTGATCTTTAAATGCTTCCAACTCTCCTCTTGTTCTCAGCTTGGGAGCCTTCCCAGTTCTGAAAGGTGAAGGTCTGAGTAGCTGAAGCTTTGGCATTTGGGGATAGCATGGAGGGTATTTGTGGGGACAGTTGTCTTTTTTCAGATCATAGACACAGGGGCCAGCCTCTAGAGGAGGTGCCCTGCCCTGCCCTGGTGCCAGCCCGGCGTGCAAAGCACCCCGCAGTGTGGAGGGCCATGCCATGCCCCCCAGCCTGAGATGTGCTGTCTTGAAACAAATGGGGTGACTGGGAGGAAGGTCAGGAGTTTAAGAGCTTGTTTTATTCAAGACGAGGTAAGAGACAGGCGGGGAGTGCGCGGGTTTTATATGTGGATCCTGGTATTTTCTTTTGAGTTGGGGTGGAGAGTGGTTGGGGCAGGGAGGGAAGGCAGCCCGCCAGAGGGAACATTGCCAAGCAGAGCGCCGCTAATGTGAACCAGAAGGCAGCGGCCCATCTCCTGGCCAGGCTTAATGTAGTCCTTGCCGGCAGGCAGGCGGGCAGGAAGGCAGCCTGGGCAGTGGGCTGCTTAACTCTTCAGCTGCTGGGCCACCAGCAGGCTTCCCACCTCATCACATTGGTGTCTGAGGCCCGTGATTCTCAGTCCTGTGCATTATAAGATGTTTAGCAGCATTCCTGGCCTCTACCCAGCAGATGACAGTAGCACCTCCTCCCCAGCTGTGCTGACCAGAAGTGTCTCAGACATTCTATGTGTCCCCTGGCCTGTACCCCTTTAGAGACCATCCTTGAACACATCACTTCCCTCTGTGGGGGCACTGATGGGGGTGGGGCACATGGGGGACATTTTTGCAGGAAAGAGGTAGCCACAGAGTCAGGGGTGGGTGTGACTTGCTCAGGATTGTATGGCTAGCAGGAGCTAGGATATGAACTCCAGTACCTCCAGGGTTGAGAGCTGGTCATGCATGCCTTTTGCATTCCCCAGGCACAGTGGGCTGAGGGACCACAGGATCCTATAATAGTATCTCTGGTTGTGAGTAGGGGTTACAAAGCATCCTCCTTTCTTGCTTCCTGGGAGGACCAATGCCTGAGTTGTTTCTCTACCTGTTCTAAGGGCGGCTGCCCAAGGAGCCGGGCACAGGGGTGTCTACTGCAGTGCTGTTTATGCTAGAGCAGATGGAGTCAAGTTCAATGTTCCCTGATTGGCTGGTTACTACAAACTGTGCAGTGCGACGCAGCCACTAAGAAAGGTAACTTCAATGGAGGTGGAAGGACTACCACTAGAACCATCAGATACACAATGGTAGAGATTCTTGTCTGTCCCTCCGCCCTTCATAAACATTTTGTAAATAAGGAGAATATACTATTAAGTGAAGAGCAAGTCTCTGAACTGTGTGTCTGATGGGTCCCATTTATATAGGAAAACTGTGTACATATGAACATATGTTTGTATATAGATGCATCAGAAGATCTGAAAGGAAACACAGCAAACTGTGAATAGTGGTTACATCTTGGGGGGGAGCAAAGGAAAGTGGAATTTAGGGGCTGAAAGAGAGCTTTCATGTCTTGATCTGTGCAGTTGGTGTTCACGTCTTTTACAACGAGCTTGTATTCATCTGTTTCATGTGTGGCTTTTATGAAAGAAAAAATACAAAGAAGCAGAGAAAGAGCAATTTGTTCTACCCTTCCCTGCTTTTCTCTCACTTCCTTTGTGCCCTCACTCCACTTGGGCATGGGATAGCCCTTCTTCCTAGGGGTGGCCTAGGTCTACTGTGTGGGAAGGCTTCGTCCTCCTCAAGCAGCAGGAGCGAAGGAAGGGGCTCCGGCTCCCCACCCTGCAGCAGGGCGGGCGGTCACTTGGGCCCTCCTCGTGGATGATCTCAGCCTAGCTCCGGGCATCCTGCCCCTGGCCTCCTGTATCTGCCTGTTGCAGGTGCCACAGTCCCCGCCCCAACACCTCTCTGACTGTTTGCGTCCATTTCTCTTGGCCTTCAGCCGCACCCTGCCTTCTCTGTACTCCCCTCTCAGAGGTACACTAAAGGCCTCGCTTCCTAACATTTTTTCCTGCTGCCTCATTGCCTCCTGCACTTAAGCATACACAAATACTCTTGTCCTTTTTACAGCTGACCGTATCCAGGAAAACCAGATCTACCACTTCCATTCACCTGCTCCGCCTCAGCCTCAACAAACTGGCCTTTGAGATGCTAACAGCCATACGCTTCTACTTATCAAAAGCTTTCTCTCTCAGGTACCATAGCAGATTCTTTTCTCTCATTTCTCCTTGACCCCATGAAAGATGCATTGATTCCCCTGTTTAACAGATGAGGGGAAACCAAGTGCCCTGAGAAGTTAGGTCATCTTCCAGACTCTCATGTCTTTAACATAGATCTGACTCCAGAATGTCTCTCCATCTGGCCCCTGGGCCTCTTCTGTGAGCCTGTGACAGTTTATGGCATGTTTGGGTTTGAGCCCTCCACATTCTAGCTTTCTTCAGCTCCCATGGTGGTCCCTGGGAGTGTCCCTTGCCCCTTCCAGCAGTGCTTAGCCTTGGGCTCCACAGACTTTCTGGATCATCCTTTGTCTTAGCTGAGCCTGTGGCACCTGAAGAGGGGTTTGGTGTGATGTGGCGTGGGCTCTGTGGCTGACTCCAACCTGACTGTGGTAAGAACAATACCCCAGAAATACTATGTGGGCAGATGTAAATCTCTGGGAGTACTGGGAGGCGGGGCGAGGGTGGAGCAAGACAGTGAAGAGCATGACCCCTTTGGAGGTTCTAGAACCCCAGGAGACCAGGCAGTGAAGGGGTTTGGACCTGGTGACAGAAAGCTCTTGGAACGTTTTTCACTGTGGAAAAACCAGGATGGAGAGAAGTGTGCTTGCTGAGGGGACTGGCAGGGGTGTGGGTGGTAGCTCAGAGTCTGGGGCTAGCTGCATGGAACCCTGTCCTTGGAGGTCTTGACGGCCCAGCTTGTGAAACTGTGCAGGGACAGGTGATTACCTTCTTTCAAAGGCGGCTGGGTGTTCTTCTGTGAGCTCAGTGCCAGCCTTTGTGCCTTAGTTAGCCCTTGGGTGGGGCCCTGGGTTGACCACTCTGGCTCTATGATCCTCAGTGTTGTGTAGTTCAAGGTGGATGGGAAGCCAGGGAGCCGTATAGTTAGTGGTGTAGTGGGATCCAAAGCAGGCAGTTGCAGACCTGGTTCTGTCTTAGCTCTTGGGTCTGAATGGATTTCAATGGGAAATGCCTTGGGAACTTGGCCATCTCATCCAGCAGGGATTCTGGGTACTCTCCAGTGGCACTGCCCACTTGCTCCCACTGTCTCTTGCCCTGCCGGGGCCCATCAGAACTGGGTGACTGGAGGGGAAGGAGGGGGCTCGCCCTTTCCTGCCGTGAGTGGAGTCCTGGCATCCTGGCCCTGCCTTGTGGTCTGATCCAGTGACCTGAATGAAATGCCAGTGACCAATGGTGGGAAGTGGGTGGCCTGTCCCATTCCAGGCCAGAAGTGCATCAGTTCCAACCTCTTTCCCGGCTGCCGGCCTCGGTTCATGGGGAGCCCTCGGAGGGGCTTTTTGATGTGCACCATGGATGTTTGGCTTGACCAAGTTTGTTTGCTTAAGCATTACTCTTGCCAGTTCATTCGGACCTTCTCTTTCTTTTAAAAATATGCTGCTTGCCAAAGGTTATTTTGGATCTGTTTTTGTTTATCAGGTAGAATTGTTCCAGCACAATTGAAAGCAGACCCACATGTTGACACACGCTTGAGCTGCTCGCCAGGGCACGCGCATACATGCACACACAGGATCTGTGGAGAATAGTCCAGGGCCCAAGAATATGCACGGCTTATAAGTGGGGTTAGGGGCAGCTGCCTCTTTCACTGGGGACTTGTAGCTTGAAGATTCTCATCATCTAGGTGCTAACAATGGCAGGATTTCAGATGCAGAGAAACTAGGGTCTAATACCTCTGGGAGAGGCTACTTGATAGGTTTGATGTAGCTTTGGGACCGGGCTGGCTTGAGTAGAATGCTGTCTCTGCCATGGTTGTCAATGGACCTGCCTGTACTGGGCCAAGGCTTCCTACTCTGGGGCCAACCCCACCCCACGGACTATGAGGACTGTGCCAGATGTGGGTGATGGTTCTGGGAAGCCAGCAGGGCTGTCTGCAGTCAGCAAGGGTGAGGGAATGGAATGTGGAGCTCTGTACTTGTGTTTCCTGTTTGAATGAGGGGCCTTCTGTTGTGGGTGCAGTTGGATGTTTCCTGCCAGAAGACCTGCAGTGAATTTCTTCTGAAAATACATCTGTCTGCATTGGGACCTACTGTGTGTACACAGGGCTACTCAGAAAGCCCTTTCTGGAGCTAACCCTTCCTTGCTACCTGGGCCCCGTCATACATGGGAGGCACACAGAGGGACGGTGGTCAAGGTTACCCTCTTTACTACCCTAGGCTGGGAGCTTGGAGGTACCAGTCCAGCTCAGCATGCCTCTGGAAGGGGGCACTGTACCCAGAGGGGTGGGCATATTAACTTATTGGTGTTTGGTTACCAGTAATAGAGGCCAACTCAGGTGAGCACACATAACAGAAGAGAATCTATTTGTCTATATCACTGACAAGTCAGGGTAGTCCTGCTTTAAACACAACTAGTCTAGAGCTTGAAGGCTTCAATGTCCTCCCCTTTCTTGACTTAGCTCTGTTCCATATGGCTTTGCTCTCAGACAGACTCTCCTTGTGGGAGCTGTGGGCACCTCCAGATTAGCTTTCTCTGAGTTTATGACCGGCCCCTCCTTCCTGGTGATGCTGCACTAGTTTGAGGTCCCCAGGACTCAGGGGCCACCACCATTAGAGGCCTGTCCAGCAGGCCAGCAGGGACACTGTTGCACATTGGTAGTCTGCCCTGGGCTGATGACACTGCCATCACTGCTGGCCTGCAGGAACCCCTGTTCCGTTTCCAGCCTTAGACTAACAAAAGTGTTCATATTGGGAGGTTTGGAGAAAGCTGCAGTCCCCCAGCAAACAAGAGAGGGAAACTCACACTTTAACATTTTCTTCAGATTAAAAAAATAAATAAATGCTTATCTGTAAAAATTCAACACTACTGAAAAGGATGTTAAATGGCCTGTAGTCCCAGGAACTGGGGAGAAATGTTGATGCCCTTTGCTGGCAACCCCCTCTGAAGCTCGAGTGAATCCACAGACAGGTGGACACAGTAAGCCATCAGCTGAGTCATATTTATATGCTGCTGTGTCCTCCATCCCCTCCACTCCCAAGCAACCTGTACATTGTTCCTTTTCAATAAAGAGAGATCATATAGTCGTGGAGCTGACTGTAAAGCACAAAAGTAATTATGTTTTATCTGAGTTTGGGAATCTTTCTAAAATGTATTTTATACTCCCCTCTTTCCTTGAACTACACAATTCTTCCTAGAATACTGCATATAATTTCATCTTTTCCTGATGACTCAGCTCATTTTGATGAACCAGTTGATATTACAGGATTGGAGCTGTTGAAATATATGGTCTGTTTGTTCCTTTAAATAGCTCCATGCAAGTAGGCCCTGGTGGCTGTGGTGGCGTGTCCAGTGGGAGCAGGTCACCAGTCACCAAGGATCCTTCGCTATTACAGGGGCCTCTCAGAGACCCAGGATGTGAGCAGAGGGTCTGAATGGACTTTTGGTGCTCTTCAGCTTGCCTAATGAGGAGGAAACCCTCTTCCCATTTGTTTTTAAAAGCCACAGGGCAGGGAAGGGAGGGTGGTCCTAACCACCTTGGCCACGTAGAGGTCTGATTGGAGGCCAGACCGGGTGTGGGGAGGTGAAGGATGATGTTGGTTTGGTCTAAGGTATTACTAGAAGAGAGAACAAGCCAGGTTTTAGATGTACCCAGCATAGGGTAAGGCTTCCTGATACACTGGGTATAGAACAAGAGGAAGGGGGAGGGCTGAAGATGACTCGTTGATAAGGTAGGTGGTAGCACTGAGGGTGTGGGCGGACCACGTGACGGGAGAGGAAGGTGCACCTGTGTGCTGGCTGGAGTGCCTGAGAGACATTGGCCAGGAGAACATGGTGCTCAGTAAAGGCTGTCCAGAGCAGGAGTCATCTTTGATTGCTGGTCACTGAAGCTATGGGCAGGATGATATTAGCTGGAGAGTGTACAAAGAGGGAAAGGCCTTGCTTTTTGAAGAACTGTGACATGTAGTGACTGGGCAGAAGGGGACAAGCTGTGAAAGAGAAGGACTGGCCAGACAGGCGTAAGGGGAAAGAGAGAGATCAAGGATTTGGATGCTGCTGTGTCCCTCCCCCCTTCCTACCTCTCCTTTGCTCCTCCCCCTCCTTCCCTTCTCCTTTCCTTCTCCTTTCCTTCCTCTCCTCATCTCCTCCTGCCCACCACAATGTCCACTTCCTCCTTGTCCAGTGGCAGGACCTAGTCCATCTGCAGGATTGATTGCATGGGTTCCTCCTTCTCCCCATCCAGTGTGCTTACCCGCTCCCTCTAAATCTACCATGTTCTCATTAGTTTAACTGTGGTTTTCTTTCTCGTACAAGCATGTGGACACCAACCCAGCTCTTCCAGCACACATGCACACTTAGCCAGCTTCTTTGTGGCCCCAGGGCCAGTTCACGTTGTCCCGGAAAGTACCTGGCACCTGGCCATCTGCCACCCTTTTCCTGACTGTTCCCAAATCTGAATTACCTATACTTCATAATAGTTTAGCCAACACACTTTAAAAATGTTCAGTTTATTTAAAAAGGGAACTTGATAATAGTCATGAACTCATGAGTTTGCTCTCCAGTTATGTTCTTTTTTATCTGGAATTTGATGTAAATACTTCTCTCATATATGTTTGTATTCACAAATAATATATAACATTGTTTCATTTGTTTTTTAGAGCTATGTGCAAATGGTAAGGCCCTATATGTGTCCCACCTCAGGCTTGCCTTTTCATTCAACACTGTGATGTTGAGGTTTTAATTTGCTGCTAGTATGGTTCTAGCTCATGAATTTCTGATGCTGTGCAGTGTTCCATTATGACTTGACTATAGTTCATTTATCCACTTTTTTTCTTGATGGACAGTCTAGAACATTCTGCACCCTTCTCTTATGGCTTCTGCACACACACGCACATGCATACACACTCATTTCCTACCGGAAGCTCTTTTTGGGCAGAGCCAGTGTCTCTGTGAAGGTTGGGTGGGGAAGTGAGCCTTCTCCCTCCATGAAGGTGGAGTATCTGAGTGAATTATTTGCAATTCTTTATGGGAGATTTATCTCTTCTCACCGTTTATGTATTTAGTATTTATTTTTTATCATTGGCCATGGATATGTATTTATGCTTTCAGTTATAATCCAGTACTCTATTATTTTGCTACTCAAATTGTCCCAGTCTTGGTCCCTGGGAGCTCCTCCAGGCTGGCTCCTGTGCCCCTTGACACCCCCACATCCTTTGCCCTTTGAGCATTTCTTGACTTTCTGGCACCCCAAGATATTCCAGGCTATTCTCGTATTATCGTGTCCCAGCACTGGAACCTGCCATTTCTCTGAAGGAGTCCCATTCCTTTTCCTGGAAAGACTGGTATCAGAGAACAAGGTGTGGAGCTGGCTGTGTTTGTTGCTACTAGGGTGTCGTTTCTAGGGCCTCTCAGACGAGCATGACAATGTATGCATGTATGCTAACCCGTATATGCGTGTCTACAATTACAGACATAGATGTTGCTGTCTACCCAAATCTCTGTCAAGCTACATAGTTCATTCTGGTATCTTTGCCACTAATCAAGTACCCAGGGATCTTGTAGCCTTCCCCTTTTTGCTAGTCTGTAATCTCCCCCCCAACGGTGACAGGCTGATACCCACCATCCACTTCTGCATTCCGCCTCTGTACACCTATGCTACTTTTACTAGATCTGAGAGTCCCTGCCCTGGGGGTTGTTTTGACTATGGTCACCCACGGGTTCCTGAGCCCTGTCAGTGGCAGTGGGACTGTTGCTATTGCTACACATGCAGACATTTTGAGTAGCAAACCCTGAAAGCTAATTTGACAGGTAAAATGGTGAAATGTCTGCCTTCACCCTGGAGCCTGAACTGCCAACAGGCTGAGGAGGAGAGGAAGTTGGGAGTGAAGCAAAGAAGAGCAGGGAGATTGGCCAGTGCTGCCTGCTGCTGCCAGGGGCTACCATGGAAGGTTGCCACAGGCAGGGCACAGTGCGAGGAAAGACCTAGACCCGGAGTGGAATTGGGGCCCTGGGAAGCCTAGGTCCCAGCACACAAACTGCATTCACTAGGTGAGATTGAGGAGGCTGGGGAGGAGAAGAAGCGGATTAATAGCTGCCCTGCCCTACCGACTAGCCTTGGCTTCCTTAAGGCCTCAACACACCCTGGAATTGCTATGGAGAGCAAGGCTAGCTGTGGACAGAAGGAGGAAGGGATGGCGTGGAGGGCTGAGGGAGAAAACCCCAGAGTTTGACCTGCTTAGGGCTAGGCTGAGGAGTCACTCTCTGGGAAAATCAGCCCCCAGGCAAGAAGCATCCAGGGGCCAGCGGGGACAGGTCCCTCTTTGGTTTGTAAAATGTTTTCACAGGATCCCTGGGAGGGGAGACATTCCAAAGACAAAAATTGAGGCTTTGATGAAGGATCTTTTGCTCAAGGTCATAGAGGTGCTAAATGAGAACTCAGTCTAGGTCTCCTAACTCTACATCCAGTACCCTTTACACTCTCTTCTAGACCTGAGGGAGAAAGAATGTGTAAATTCATACATAAGTCATATATGCCAGAGCAAAAGACTGAGTCCTGCCTCCATCAACAGTGATCTGCAAATCAGGGGGCTGTTGCTAAGGTGACTCATCCCTGGAACCCTAGCATAGAGCCAGGCCCAGAGCAGGGGTCAGGAATCCCTTGTTGAACATATGTGCACCCTTGGTCCCTGGGATTTGAGTCTCACTGTGGCCATTGGCTTGGGGAAATACTAATGGGGTATGGACATTTGCTGGTATGTTGGGGTTAAATGGGGGGCGGGCTCTACATTATCCTTCTTAGGATTTCACCAGAAGTCTCCAAATGGAAATGTTCTGTTCCATCGTTGAAATAAGCTGGGTTTCTGTGAGGAGACCTGAAGAGGAGACACTCTGTTCTATATCTGTGAGGAGACACTCTCTTCTAAACCTGAGGGAGAATGTGTAAATTCATACATAAGTCATATATGTCTTATCTGCACTAGGCTAGCACAGATAGCTTGGGCATATTCCAGAGGCTTAGTAAGTTATATATAGTCAAGGAATCTTCTGTTTGAAACATTTGCAGTTCCTCTTAGGTCTTTGTGTGCCTCGATGCATGGGACTATCAAGGGGAGGTGATTGTGATTGTCCCTTGGTAACCTGTTCAGCTGGAGTAGCAACCTACAGAGATGAAAGGTCAGAGGGCAGAGTCTGGCAGTGTGCAGGGGTGAAAGGACAATGGGCTGGCTTCCTTGCCAGTGCAGGCTGAGTGCTCCTCATCCATGCCCCTCACATTTTCCCTCCTGAGACAGCTGCCTCTTAGCCAGTTGGGCCTAAGAAATGCTGCCATTTGCTCTTGGTACCACCAGTTAGCCTCTTAGAACTTTCCTCTAACAGCCCGAATGCTGGCCCCTGGATGTTCTGATTGTGGATGTCCCTCTGTATAAGAACCAGTTTACAAACACCCGGAGGCCCTGTCACACCTTTCTTTGTACATCCTGCACATCCTCAATACCTTCCAGTCTTTCCAGTATACATGTTCTATAGTTGGATCACACACTCAAGTGCCCTTTGGGGCCTGGCAGGGGCCAGATGGAGGGAAGCAGCATGCAGGAAGAAATGTACTTCTACACTGTGTGTCAGTAACAGAGACCTTGGTGCACCCAAGAGCCACTGCTCACTGCTCACTGCTCACTGTAGGGAAATGTGGAGCTGGCATAGCCACATCTAGCTGTTTCTAGTTGGAAATCTAGTTCTTTTTGGTGAGATGTGTCATTTTTAAATATAGGCTCAAGGTTTTTTGTCACACAGTATGCATCAAACAAAAACTGTCCACAGCCATGATTCTGCTTTTGGGCTACATTTGGGAACCTTTTTTAAAAAAATACTTTATTTATTCATGAGAGACAGAGAGAGAGAGAGGCAGAGACATAGGCAGAGGAAGAAGCAGGCTCCCTGCAGGGAGCCTGATGTGGGACTGGATCCCAGGACCCTGGGATCATGCCCTGAGCCAAAGCAGACCCCCAACCATCGAGCCACCTAGGTGCCCCTACATTTGGGAACCTTTTCTCGCCCTTCTGCACCAGTTTTTTTTTTTTTTTAATTTTATTTTTATTTATTTATGATAGTCACAGAGAGAGAGAGGGAGGCAGAGAGAGACACAGGCAGAGGGAGAAGCAGGCTCCATGCATCGGGAGCCCGACATGGGATTCGATCCCGGGTCTCCAGGATCGCGCCCTGGGCCAAAGGCAGGCGCCAAACCGCTGCGCCACCCAGGGATCCCTGCACCAGTTTTTCATGCATCCTTTTGCTATGTTACTATGGGGCTGCCAATATGGTACAATAAGTATGTTGCTCATCCATTAATGTGCTTATTGACCATTTGATTATCTTTTTGAAATAACTGTAGGAGTTCTTATAGTTCTGGATATACATCTTTTGTGAGGTAATGTGAGATTATTTCTCCCAATCTGCAGTTTGCCTTTCCATTTTCTTAATGGTATCTTTTGAAGTTTTTAATTTTGATGAACTTAAGTTTATCAGTATGTAATTTACAGCTTGTGCTTTTTTTGTCCCAAGAAATCTTTGTGTGAAGAAAGGATTGAATTTTGATTTTTTTAAACGTTTAATGATTTTAGCAGCATTTATTGGAAAGATTTGCCTTTTCCAATGAATTGCCTTGACATCTTTGTTGAAAAAAAAATTGAGTGCTGAATTTGTGTGGGTCTATTTCAGGACTCTGTTCTGTACTCTTGAATGGTCTACTTTTATTCCAGTCTTATGCTGTTTTGATTACTGTAGCTTTATAGTAGTTCCTTCATATCCATATAAATCTTCAAATCAACTTAATTTCTTTTTTAAAAACTGTGTATTGGAATTTTGATTGTCATTGTGTGGAACCTATGAAACACTTTAGGGACAGTTGACATCTTAAAAATATGGAGTATTCCAATCCATGAACATGGTGTATCTTTTCATTAATTTAGGTGTTTTGTTTCTCTTAGCAACTTTTTATAGTGTTAAGTACAAAATTTTGGACATCTTTTATTAAATTTATTACTAAGTATTTTTTTGATGTGATTGACAATGATATTTTCAGGGTGCCTGGGTGGCTCAGTCAGTTAAGTGTCTGCCTTTGGCTCAGGTCATGATCTCAGGGCCCTGGGATGAGCCCCGTATCAGGTTCTCTGCTTAGTGGGGAGTCTGTTTCTCCCTCTCCCTCTGCCCTTCTCCACCTTGTGCGTGCATGCTCTCTCTCTCAAATAAATAAATAAATAAAATCTTTTTTTAAAAAAGGAAAATATTTTCTTATTTTTCAATTCGTTGCTGCTAGAATATAGAAATAAAATTGATTTATATATTTTGCTCATGTGTCCTGCAGCCTTACTAAATCACTAGATGATCTAGAATTTGTTTTGTGGAATCCTTAGGATTTTCTTTGTAAACAATCATGTCATTTAGAAATATAGTTTTTCCTGTCCTTTTGGCCATTTTTTTCTTGCCTTAACTTACTTGCTAGGAACTCCAGTACAATGTTCAATAGAGGAGGAGAGAACAGATTGTCTTTGTCTTCTTCCTGATGTTAGGAGAAAGTATTTACCATTCTACCAGTAAATATTATGTTAGCCATGGTTTTTTTCATGTATATTCTTTATCAGATTGAGGAAGTTCCTTCCTATTCCTAGTTTACTGTGAAAGTTGTTGGTTGTTTTTTTCTTTTTTTTTTTTTTTATCACAAATAAGTGTTGAAGTTTATAAAATGGTCTTTGTGCTTCTACTGAGATAATTA
Organism: Canis aureus; assembly: GCF_053574225.1. Lineage (NCBI taxonomy): Eukaryota > Metazoa > Chordata > Mammalia > Carnivora > Canidae > Canis > Canis aureus. The sequence continues at coordinate 3,332,019 of NC_135629.1, forward strand.
TATGATTTTTCTCCTTTATAGTGGGATTGTGATGAATTAATATTTATTGATTTTTTTAAACATCAGATCCCATCTTGCATTCCTAAAATTAATCCTCATTGTTTATGAATATTATTTTTATATATTGTTGGATTTGATTTGCTAATATTTTATTTAGCATTTTTGTGTTCATTAAATATATTACTCTGTAATTGTCCTTTCTTAAATTGTCTATGTCATGTTTTAGTATCAACATTATTCTGGCCTTAGAGTTGGAAAATATCTACTCTTCCTATATTCTCTGGAAAAATTTGTGTAAAATTGCTGTTTCTTGCTTAAAAGTTTAGGATAATTCACCAGGGAAGCTATGAGGTCTGTAGGTTTTCTTTCTTTTTAATGAGAAGTCTTTAAAATATGACTTTAATTACCTCAATATATATATGACTAGTCAGATTTTTATTTCTTCTTGTATCAGTTTTGTTATATTTTTACAAGGAGTTAACCTATTTTTGTGTATTTATTGGCTTCAAATGAATCATTAGGTCCTCTTATTACCCTTCTATATTTTTGGAATCTGTAATGTCCCCCTTTTTTTAGATTTTGTATTTATTTTAGAGAGAGGGAGGGAGAGAGAGGGAGAGAGCGAGCACGAGTAGGGGAGGGGCAGAGGGAGATAAGCAGACTACTTGTTGAGCAGGGAGCCTGATGGGCTCAATCCCAGGACCCCAAGATTACAACCTGAGCCAAAATCAAGAGTCAGACTCAGCCACCTGAGCCACCCAGACACCCCATGATGTCCCCATTTTATTTTTGATATTGATGATTCGTAGGTTTTTTTTCCTCTCTCTTTTCTTGATCAGTTTTGCTAGATATTGATCAGTTTTCTTAATATTTCAAAATAACCAACTTTTGGCTGTGTTGATTTTCTTTTATTCCATTGATTTCTCTTCTGTCTTGTTTTCTTTTTCCTACTTTCTCTGGGTTTACTGTGCTGTTCTTTAGCTTCTTCTTCTTCTTTTTTTTTTTTTTTTAAAGATTTTTTATTTATTCATTCATGATAGACATAGAGAGAGAGAGAGGCAGAGACGCAGGTAGAGGGAGAAGCAGGCTCCATCCCGGGAGCCCGACGCGGGATTTGATCCTGGGACTCCAGGATCGTGCCCTGGGCCAAAGGCAGGCGCTAAACCACTGAGCCAGCCAGGGATCCCCTGTTCTTTAGCTTCTTGAGATGAAAGCTTTGACCCTTGATTATCAACCATTTTGTAAAAATATGTAATTTAGAACTGTAAATTTTCCTATAAGTACTACTCGAGCTTAATCCCAATGATATGTCATATTTTTAGTTACCATTTGGTTAGAACTATTTCAAAATTTTTATTATAGTTCCTTGTTTGACCCATGAGTTATTTATAAATGTGTTGCTCAATTTCCAAACATTTGGGGATTTTCTAATTAACTTCTGTTGTTGACTTGTGCTTTCATTCCACTGTGGTGAGAGGACAGACATTTTATGGTTTCAGTCTTTTTAAGTTTGTTGATAATTCCTTTGTGGCCTATATGAGGACTTTGGGAGTGTAGAATCAGCAGGTGAGGCAGGTGCCAGGGTCCTGGGAGAGGGGAGTTGTCAATGTGTAGGGGACCAGTTTAGAGTAGAAATGGCTCCTATGGGGACATCTCTCTTTCCTCCTCTAGATCTGTGTCTGTCTGCTTCTACTAGACATCTATATTTGCTGCTGCCTTTTCAAACTTCCCTTATAGTGTCACAGGGCTTCATTAAGGACCCAAGCTTTGGTGTCAGAAATACTGCCTTGGAGAATGCCACTTCTGGGGGCGCCTGGGGGGCTCATCGGTTGAGTGTCTCCCTTCAGCTCACAGTGTGATCCTGGCTTCCTGGGATTGAGTCCCACACCGTGCTCCCTACAGGGAGCCAGCTTCTCCCTCTGCCTCTCTTTGTGTCTCTCATGAAAAAATAAATAAAATCTTAAAAAAAAAATTAAAGAATGCCACCTCTGTCATTTGCTGGCTAGGTGACTTTGGGCAAATGACTTCACCTTTCTGAGCTCAGTAAATTCTCCTAAAATGAAGATGGGAATACCTTCCCTGTGGGCTTGTTAGGAGGATTAAATGAGATATGTATCAAATGCCTTTAAAAATTTTTTTTAAAGATTTTATTTATTTATTTATTTGAGAGAGGGAGAGCATGAGAGAGTGGCAGAGAGAGAGGGAGAAGCAGGCTCCCTGCTCAGCAGGGAGCCAACGTGGGCTTGCTCCTAAGACTGGAATCATGACCTAAGCCGAAGGCAGACACTCAGCCACCGAGCCACCTAGGTGCCCCCAAATGCCTTTCATAGCTCTTGGTTTTGTAAATGGCAGATAGTTTTAGTAGTAGCAGTACTTAGAGAAAATGTAGGAAAGCTTACATGCACAGATAGCTGTTCTTCTCATTTGGGCTGTAGGCAGAAATATCTGTTCTACTATTGGTGGATAGGCTACTCCCTGCCTGTGGCTGGATCCTTGGTCCAGGGATCTGGAAGAGACAGCCAGCACAGAGCCATCCTGGTCTTGCTGAAGTGCCTTAACCCTGATGCCTGGTAAGCAGACAGTCCTCCTTTCCAAGGGGTCCCCTCAGGCCTAGTTAGGAGGACATTCTGCCCATCCCCCCATGAAGATTACCAGGAATAGTGTTGGCCGACCCTACTGGGACCTGGCATTTGAGGTGCATACAGGAAGACCTGTGTCTTCCTGAAAGTTTGTTCTAAGCAGGGGAATCCAGAAGGGAAAAGTGAATTCTGCCTTGTTGTGTCTGAACATGTTAAGGAAAAAAAAAAAGGTCAACTGTTGGGCCTCTGGCAATGACAGATCAGTGCTCTGCTAGGCACAGAAGGTGAGTCTTAAGCAGGTCTCCTGGGCTGAATGGCAGGGACCCACACCTAAGCTGGCCACTATTGTCAGAGCTCACGATCTATAGAAGAGAGAGTGCCAAGAAAGTATAGCATCAAACATTGGGAGTACACTCTGAGAGGGGGACGTAGGTTGGCTTTCTTGGAAATGTAGAGGGTGCTCAGAGGAAAGTGACATGTGACCTCCCCCTAAAAGATAAATTGGAGTTTTCTAGGTGGAAAAGTGAGGAAAGGATATTCCATCAGAGAGACCAGCATGTGCAGAGACCCAGAAGAACGTATGTAATAGCAAATTCTATGCTTGGATGTTTGACCTTTTGTTTGAATTGTGATTGTTATAGAACAAAACCAGAAACAATCCTTTCACTGCACGTTACTGCCCTTTTGACCAGGAATCAGCCTCTTGCATGTACCTCTGACCTGTGCTGGGGCCACCAGGGAGGGCTGTTCCTGTAATGCTTGGGAGGCCAGTGTGGCATTGCAGAGCATTTTGCTGGCATGTGTGTTGTTGGTATAGCACTAGAATGTGCTCACTTGGAGGTATTTCTTTCATTTGGTCATCCAGACTCAAGTGAAATGAAAGGGGGCCCATTCAAAAGGCTGCAACTGATTCCAGGCTCCCCAGGATGCTTTCTATTTGATTCTGGCGGCCATGAGGCAGCCGCTCAGTGCTGCCTTTGGTGATGGCAAGGCACTTGCCAACTGCAGGAGGTAGGATGACCCCCAGACTGCCTCCTAGGGTCTGGGGAGCAGAGGAAGCAAGTTCACATCTGTCACCTGTTTGTAGTTTTCATAATTTTTGATTTGGCATTTTGATCAGTCTGGTTTTGGTCAGGGAAATGCATCCGTATCTCATAACAGGAAACCCCTTTTGTGATCTTTACTTCAAGGCATTTTTCTCCCTCTACTTCCCCCTACCTTTTTTTCTCTTTTTTTGGCAAAAATACAGACCTAATATGATGTGCATCTTATTAAAAGTTCAGCATAATTTATTGCCATTGGTTTGTTTACAAAATAAACAATTCCAAACTGCATAGCATGGCCTTCCTACAGTCCCTGGTCTTTTTTTTTTTTTTTTTTTTTTCTTAATCTTCCTTGGGGCTGGGATTGGGGTGGGAAGATGGAGAAGGACCCAAACTTGGGAGAAGTCATGTGGCTCCAGGCTGCTTCCTGTCCAGAGTCATAGCATTAACCAGCAGAGTCCCAGACAGCTGATGCAGCAGACACCACAGAACGCAGCAGAAATCACTATGAAGTGGACCCTGCCTTCCCCATGTATGAGAGAATCTCACTGCAGTGGTAGGAACCCAGAAGTTCTAAAACCTTCCTCAGCCCAGCCATCTTCCTGCCCACAGGGTGGGAGATGGGGAGGGCAAGCCAAAAGGAGTGTTTCCAGCGTGAGGGTTTAGGGCCCTAGCCCTAGTACGTCTCCCTCCCCTCTCACTAGTGCATCACCCTCTGGGGCAGGCTTAGCCTTTGCCCCTTGATGGAGCATACCCTGTCAGTCCACAAAAGGAAGAAGGACAGATAGTGAGAAGTGAGGTTGGCCCTGGTCCCTAGAACTGAGCTCACCTGGCTGCCTCTGGGGGCCAGGGGGGTGGAGCATGAGATGGTTGTATCCTCTTTGATAATTAGATCATACCTCATCACCCTCAGCTGAGGCCCCAGTGGGCACACTTGGATGTGCTGACTCAGGAACCTCCCCACTGGCACACAAGTCCCAACCCTAGAAGGTGTAGTCCACATAGGATCCTGGAATATAACCAACCGGATCAGACCTCATTCTCCTCAGTAGGGAGAAAGGCAGGGAAGAGGCAAGAGGAAGGAGGGAGTGTGAGCTGACCATTCTGTGCAGCCAACACTGTAAAATACCCCTCTGACCATGACCTGGCCATCATAAGCCCTCCCTGTCTCCTCTTTCCCTCACCCCAAAGTCTAGTATTCAAGGCTTGAATTCGGGGCCTGACCGTTGGCAACAGGGTCTGGGAGGGGTGGTCAGGGAGGTGTGAGGGGAACACCCAGTGAAGGCCCTCCGTTATTCAAAGGAAGGAGGCTTATGAGGGCTCACCGAGATAATAAATTAGACGGTATAACGTAGCTGCTCCAGATGTATGCTTTCCCTTCTCCTGATTATCATTAGGTTTGATAATAGTTTTCTGGAGAATTATTTTAGGGGAAAACCTCTCATGGAGCTTCTTTCTGGAGGCTTGCTTCCACCACTGCCTCCATCTTTGTTTCTGGAACAGGCTCTCTGCTCTGGCTTCTCTAATGGGAGGAAAGGTTAAAGAGCCTTTTCTTTAACCTTTTGGTGGCTAGGAGCTGCCTTAGGGAGGAAAGCAGCTCCTTGCAAAGCATGACATAGTGGGCATGACCGTCTGAAGACAATCTTGAGTTTATAGTAACTCCACATACCCTAGACCTTCTGGCCTCACTTTGATTCTTCTGATGGCCACATCAGAGGACTCCATAGGACTTCCCTAGATTCTGGGCTCCGGTTGTGAGCCTTGTTCCTTTTAACTCTCCCATGCTGTAAAATAAGACATTTTTAAATCATTTAAAATACCAGCACATAAACTTGTAAGATAGCAGGTTATAAAATTAGGTTCTTGCTAGCCGGTTCTGGGAAACTAGTCCCTTCACTCTCCCAGAGATTGTGTTCAAAGCAAGTGCTTGTCTCAATTCTGCTAGAAATCCTAATCCATAGGCTCCCAGACGACCTTGCTGATTTCTCCTAGCACTTGATGGATGCTGGACGGACATGTCTCGCTGGAGTCCAGGAGCTAGAGTGGGTCAGGAGCCCTGGGGCAGGAGGAGAGGGTGCCCTCATGTGTACCCTCATGCAAAGAGTGGACATCCTCCAGTTTAGCCAGATGTGCTTATGCAGGCTTCTGGAAATCACTTTATGCCCTTGAGATGGGGGGGCACAGGCCTGAATCAGCTCCTCTGATCCCTGTGCCAACATAGGTCACCACTGTTCTCTGGCACATCATATTGCTCAGGAACTACTTACTTGGTGGTCTAAGAAGACATGTTCATGAACACTCGACACACCTGATGGACTTAGAGAAAGGTAATGGGAAGTCAGTAGCACAGACCAGGATTCCAGTTGAGGTCTGGACCTTTTCACTTTCCTGAACTCCAAGAGGCAGCATATAATGCCTGCTCCGCAGACATGACCTGCCCTCCCACCCTTTTCATACAGTCATTGTGAGGATTAAATCAGAAAAGATATATACGTATTTGGGTCCCCTGTGGACACTGGAGATGTGGCCTGTGGCTCCTGTGAGCCCACTGTGGTAGGGCCTGGACAATACATGGCTCTGCGCCATTTCCCACCATGCCAGCCCCACGGCTTTCCACAGTTTGGGGTCAGGGCCAGGGCAGGAGGTGTCCTCCCTAGTGGTGTTTTCTGGTGGGGATCTGCTCCCCAAAAGAGCTGAGCCTGGCTCATTGTTGTGTCCTGGGTCTGGGTGTGCTAGAGCCGGCCCAGAGACCCCTGGTGGGACAGCGTTCTGGCTACTTCCATGGCTGTCTTGTTCCTGGTCCCCACACCTCCTCCATTATTACTTTGTGGTTTTCTCACCTCCTATTCCTGACTCCAGCACTGTGTACAGATTGGCCTTTTATCTCACTCTGGGACCGTGGCAGGCTGGGATGGTGATAGAAAGCTGTTAGAAGGAACTAGGTTATTAATGTATTGTTAAATTGCAGTTCTATTTCCTATCCCTGTTCCTATTGGTATCACAAATTACCACTAGGTTTGTGCTACCACTAATTCAGTAGCTTAAAACAACACGAGTGATTTCTCCCGCAGTTCTTTGAGTTCAGAACTCCTAAATGGGTATCACAGGGCTAACATCAGGATGGCAGGGCTGCATTCCTTTGCAGAGGCTCTGAGGGAGGATTCATTTTTCTGCCTTTTCCAGCTTGTAGAGGCCACCTTCATTCCTTGACTGGTGGCCCCCTCTGCCATCTTCAAAGCCTGCCATGGCCAGTCGAGTTTTGTTTTTTGTTTTTTTTTTTAAAGATTTTTATTTATTTATTCATGAGAGACACAGAAAGAGAGAGAGGCAGAGACACAGGCCGAGGGAGAAGCAGGCTCCATACAGGAAGCCTGACATGGGACTCGATTCAGGGACTCCAGGATCACTCCCTGAGCCAAAGGCAGGAGCTAAACCGCTGAGCCACCCAGGGATCCCCTCGAGTCTTTCTCTCGATACTATCTCTCTGGTTCTGACTCTTCTGCTCCCCGCCTTCCTATTTAAGGACCTCGTCATCACATTGGGATCACCCAGATAATCCCGAAATTTCCCCATTATAAGGTCAGGTGATTAACAACTTTAATGCCATCTACAACCTTAATTCCCCCTTGTTATGTACCATAGCATACCACAGGTTCCAGGGATTAGGACTCCGACAGCAGGGGGGCCATTACTCTGCCTGCCCCAGCAATAGTATTAACAGTCACAGAAACAGCTGTCATTTCTGGAGTGCCTGCTATGTATGAGGCAGTGTACATAAGTTCACACTGATCCGTATAACCACCTCGTAAGGAAGTGACAGGATATAGGTCACAGTGCTGACCTAGAGTTTCAACTAATAAATGGAAGGAGCAGGGATTCACACATGTGTGGCATGCCACCTGAGAGCTGTATGTGTACATACGTGAATGCCTGTGTGTACATGTATACTCTGTGTATCGAATAATCCTAATGCTGTATGAAAAGTCCCTTTTAATACGTTCTCCAAAGAAGTTGAATGTTTTGAAAATTTACTCTTGCAGATATTTTCCAGGCATATTATAAACAAATATGTAATTGTTTTTAAACAATTTTTTTTTAAACAAGTTTTTAAACAAGTAGGACTGGGCACCTAGGTGGCTCAGTTGGTTAAGTGTCCAATTCTTGATTTCAGCTCAAGTCATTTTAAGGTCGGGAGATTGAGTACCACTTCTGGTTCCTTGCTCAGTGGGGAGTCTGCTTGGGATTTTCTCTCTGTCTCTCCCTCTCTCCCTCTGCCCCTCCCCCAGTTATACTCTCTGTCTCTCAAATAAATAAATCTCTTTTTTTAAAAGGACTATACTATATTTATTATTCTATGCTGAGGTGTTTTCTCTATGTTAATGCATGGTTATATCCCTCATCCTTCCTAAAAGCAGTAAAATCCTGCGCACACCATAAATTATTTTCTCCTGTTGAATATTTAAGCTGATTTCAAGTTTTTGCACTTGATCACTACAATTAAATAGGGATAAATGTGAAATTCTATACCTGGTTCTCCCAAACCAGATCCATGAATAGAGAAACAACTTCTAGTCAACACAGGTGGAAATGTGATTGTTTGTCCCCAAGGGTTGGAGCACATGTGTTTCAAGGAGCCTACCTTATGGCCACCAGGCTAGACCATCCAGGGGCCATGCTTTGAAATGGACTTGGCTGAATTGGATCAGCCAGAGGAACCTTGGAGACTCACGGGCAGTGGTGGAAGGGTATGCAGCTGGCAGGGGTCTGCATCCCTGTCTCTGTAGGGCACCGTGGCTTCCAGGTGTGCCAGGATACACACTCGTCCCAACCCTTCTGTCTGCCTGGTGAGCTCCCACCTACTTGATGGTGAGGCCTTGGACACATTTTGCTTCCTCGGTGAAACCTTTTCCCCTCTTGGCTGTGAGCCGCTCCTAACCTTGGGCTCAGCACAACCAAAATGTGAGGTGGTGAATTGGTTGGACTTCACAGCCACCAGTCACAGGAAGCCCCACTCTGGCCCAGGGGAGGTCATTCTCAGGGGTCACCAACATATAAAGCAGAGGTGGGTATTGGATTCCAGACCTGTGAACTCAGTCTCCCACTTCTGTTCACCATACTGGCCCAATGTCCTCTTAGGACCCTGTCTTGCTCTGCTTGTCCTTCATTTCCCTCAAGGCAGCTTGCTTCTCTCCTTGAGCTGTGGCAGCATGACTTCACAGGCAAGGAGAGCAGCAGAACTCGGTGGGTTGGAGCAGGGCAGGGAGAGGGCCTGGTGCCCAGAGGGACTTTGGATTCATTCCTTTCATGAGGAAAGGGTAGGTAGAGAGACCACCATGGCCCCAGGAGGGAGGCCCACAGTGGAAGGGGGCTTGCCAGAGGACCCCGCTGGGCCTGCATGGGAGTGGCTGTGACAGGGGCCTGGGTGGCTGCTAACATTTATGTAATAGAGTGAAGATGAATTTTTCTCATCGAAGTGGAAAAAGTGCCCGATTTTTATCAGGCCAAGTTGGTTAGAGTGTTAGTTAAGTCATTTGTCAAAGCTCATTTAGTTGTCAAAATTAAAATCATTTCCCTCCATTTCCTAGTGGATTGGTTATAATGATAACTTTCTTGGCATGACATTTATCATCCTGGTCCAAAAGCAGGGGGCTGGGAGTGGGGGTGGAAGGTACACACAAAGTGATATGACTCTCAGTTCCTTTTGTGGTAGAAAGATGCTATTTTAATAATATTTCATTTTTTGCTATTACTTATAACATTAGTGTTCATTTAGCTGTAAATGTGTGCCTGGTTTCAAAGCAGAACAAAACCCATGGTCATATTCATGAAGGAGGGAGAAGGGATGAGGTGGGTTATTATCCCCCATCTGGTGATGCTGATAGCAGGAGAGGTTGACCATACCGGCAGACTGATTTAGTGCCCTGATTTCCAGCCATGAAATTAAAAAAAATAAAAGTCCTGAAATAATTATTTTAAAAAGGTTTGGCTTATAAGCAAAATATCTAAACATATCTTATACAGAGGAGAAATGGTCCAATATCACATCCTCAGATAATCCCTGATTCTTCTACAAAGGTAAATCAGGTAAATGGTTAGAACTTTGAATAGCACAAAAGTTACAGATGAAAGGTGAAAGCCTCTCCACACCACCTCAGACCCACTCCTATAACCAGTGTTAATGAATTTTCTGAATTGTTCCCAGAAAAAATTGTGTGCATGCATGAACCAGCATATGCATAGCTGTGTGTATGTGTATATGTAAAATTCCCTTAAGAATTATACTCAGAAAAAAATTCTTGCTTTTTATTTATTATTGTAATCTTAGAGATATTTATCAGCATGTATATTCACTTCTCCTAAATGTTTCATACATATTGTGTTATGTAGATGTACCATATTTTATTTAACCACTATTTAGCCCTGTTGATGGACTATTGCCATTTTCAAAAATTACAACTCATGCTGCCTAAACATCCTATTTTGTATACCTTGATGGACTTGTGTGAGTATATCCATGGATAAATCCTTAGCAAGATGATTGCCGGATCAAATGATCTATGGCTCTGCATTTATAGTTTTGATAAATAATGCCTAATTTCCTTCCTTACAGCAATCTGTGAGATTGGCCATATCCCCAGACTTCTGCCCAAAGTATTATCAGTCACTTTATTCTTACCTGACCTGATAAGGTGGTAGTATTTCCTTGCAGCTTAATTTTTTTTTTTTTTTACAGATTTTATTTATTTATTCATGAGAGACAGAGAGACAGGCAGAGATATAAGCAGAAGAAGCAGGCTCCTCACAGGGAGCCCAATGTAGGGCTCCATCCCAGAACCCCAAGATCACACCCTGAGCCAAAGACAGATGCTCAACCTCTGAGCCACCCAGGCATCCCAACTTTTATTTCTTTCGTTTATGAATGAGGCTATCTTCACATGTGTTTCTTGGCCATTTGTGTGCCATTGTCCATAAATTACCTGTTTCTGGGCTTGCTCATTTTTGTACTGGGCTGTCGTTTTTACATTGATAAGCGTAAATTCTGTAAAATGAAGAAATTAGCCCCATGTTAGTTGTGTTATAAATAGCTATTTCCCTTGCCACTCTGTTTTGTTAATCTTTTGATTGGCTTTTTTTTCTCATTTAGAAGTTTTACATACTTATGTAGTCTGATTCATCTGTCTTTTATGACTTGTTTCCGGTCCTGCTTAGATTGGCCTCTAAGGTTATAATTCACCCATGCTTTCTTCTGAAATTTTTCCCATCCCTCCATTTACTTGCATTTAATCTTTAACTTTATTTTGGTACAAGGAGAAAGGTGTGTCTCACTTTATTTTTCCCCACCAGTCAGCTGATAATACCAGCACCATTTGTTGGTAATTCCTCTTTTACTCCCAGTTTGAAGTGTTGTTACTTTTGTTACCAATTATTTAAATCCATCTCAGTGTTGTTGTTGTTTCATTGATCTGTTCACTTTTTCCACTTGTGCCAAACTGTTTCTTTTCTTTCTTTCTGATTATTATAGCTTCATATTAATGTATTTTTAGCTGGTAAGGCTAGCTCTTGCCTTACCATTTCCCCCCCATATCCCCTTTTGCTTTTCCTTAGTATCTTTGTGGCTATTATTACACATTTATTTTTCAGATGAACTTTAATATCACTTTTAATTTCCAAAAAGTAATTTTTGATATTATAATTGGAATTGAATTCAATATAGATTAATTCAAAGAGAGTTTACATCTTTATGATCTCGAGTCTTCCTATCTGAGAACACTATATTTCTTTCTATTTACTTAGAGTTTTTGAGTTGTCTTCAAATAGATCCTGCACATTTTTTATGTTTTTACCTAGGCATTTCATCTTTTTGGTTGTTGTTATCAATGAGATCTTTTCTTTATTGTAATTTTAATTTGTCTCTGTATAGGAAGGCTGTTGATTTTTTAATATTAATGCTGTGACCTACCACTTTACTGAAACAGACTTCAACATTTCCCTTATTTTTTTCCATTGGCTCTCTTGAGTTTTCTAGCTTTATAATTCCATCCTTTGCAATGACAATTCTATTTATCCTTTTCAATATTTAAACTGTAAATTTCCTTCTCTTGTCTTATTACATTGCTTCTTAGTTCCAGTGTCATGTTAAATGGCAAACATCCTTTTGTTTATAATTTTTTTAATTGTTTATTCATTTTAGAGAGATAATGAGGAGGGAGGGGCAAAGGGAGAGGGAGAGAGAAACTTTAGCAGACCCCATGGTGGGGCTCCATCTCATGACCCCAAGACTGAGACCTGAGCTAAAACCAAGAGTCAAATGCTTAACCGACTGAGCCTCCCAGGTCCCCCTGTTTATAATTTTAATGAAAATATGGCTGATATTATATCCTTAAGCAAGATGCTATCTTTTGGTCTCCTGTATCTTTGTTCTCATAATAAGGAAAATATCCATTTGTTCTTTTTTTTTTAAGTCAAGAATTGCTCTTAAATTTTGTCAAAGTCCTTTATGGTGTCTTTTGGAATGATTCAGGGTTTTTGTCTTTTGACCTGTAAATGTGCTGCTTTACATTCACAGGTTTTCTACTATTGCATTCCAGGATGTGTCCTCCTGAGTTGTAGTTTAGGACTCTTTTACTATGTCACTGAATTATATTTGTAAGCATTTCAGTTAAGATGTTTACATTAATATTCATGATTGAAATGTCTAGTTGACTTTTTTTTTTGTCACATCAAGTTTGGTGTCAATACAGTAGCTTTACGGAAAGAATTAGGAAGCTTTCGTTCTTTATTCTTTTTAAATAGCTTACATAGTTACCTGTTCCTTAGAAAATTTGGAATCATAAATTGCAGTTTAAGAATTTGTCTCTGAAACCATCTGAACTTGATGCTGTTTTGGGATTAAGCACGTTGATAACTTTAATGTTTTTCCTCCATATTTTTCCTTTCAACCTTCACCTCTAGGGACCTTTTTGAGGTACGTACTTTCTTAGAGAATTACCTATTTAAATTATATTTTCAGATTTATTTTCATTGAATGTTGCAAGTAAATCTCATTTTATTTTTATGTAGAGTTATTAGCTATTTTTTGTTTCTAATTTTGTGTGTGTGTGTGTGTTTTACCATTTTTTAAGAACTTGCTTTTGCATTTATCAGTTCTGTTCTCTTTTTTAATTGAATAATTTGTGGTCTTACTTTTGCTCTGTACTTCTCTCCTTGGATTAACTGTTCTTTTAACTTCTGATTTAGCAGCTAAATATATTGATCTTGTGTGGTTTTCTGGGCATGGAAGTTTGCAAATGTCCTCCAAACACAGTCATGTCATATTCCACTATAAACTGTATTATTACTTTCTAGAAAGTCTGCAACTTCCATTTTTTTTTTTTTTTTGCAACTTCCATTTTAAATCCTCCTTTGACTCAAGAGTTGTGTAATGGCAAGATCTTCTTCATTTCCAAGTTGTTTTTTTTCCTATTAGTTTTGTTATGCATTGAGAGTTTTTATTGCACCGTGGGGGGAGAATGTGGCCTGTATCATGTCAGCTGTTTGGAGTTTATTGAGTTTTCCTTCATGGCTTAATATATGATTTTGTAAACGTTCCAGGGGCTTTTAAAAAGACTTACTCTGTTATCAGGATATAAAGTTTGAGGTGATCGTGCATGTGTGCGCATGCGCATGCACATGTATATACATACACACACACACCCTTGTATATCATCTATATATAGATCTTAGTTCAAGCTAATTTCTTACTTGGTTCAGATCCTCTAATATCCTTACTTACTCTCCCTGCTGGATCTATCTGAGGCTCATAGGGGTGAATTAGTTGTTTGGGGGTTTTATTTCTTTCCCTGCAATTTATGCTTTATGTATTTTGCTGCTCTGCTTTTCAGTATGTGAATATATTTATGACTCATATCCTCATTGTGAATTAAACCTTCATTAATCAGCAGTGGCCCTTTTGACTCATTTAACCTTTTCTGCCTAGAATTTAGGCTTGTTAAATATGAATTTGGCAATCCAGTTTTCTTTTTGTTGGCATAGTAATCTTTTTCCACTTTTAACCTTCTGGGTCGTTATGGTTTAGATACGATTCTTTATTTATAATACGTAGTGACCTTTTAAAAATCAAAATGAAATTGTTACGTCCTGCAAAGCTCTTTGAATCTCAGTTGCCCCATCTGTATAATGGGTAGTTTGTTTTGTTTTGTTTTTTACTGCAAAAGTGTTGACTAAGATAAGGTTCATGCTATTTCGTCTACATACATTATGTCACTTAATTGGAAGAATGCTGTCCTTTAGAGGTACTTTTTCTTATTCCTTTAGACAGATGAGAAGAGTAAGATCTAGTAAGGTAAAGTTTCCAAAGTTGCACAACTAATGGTGTTTGAACTATGATTCATCTCCAGTCCAGGGCTTTCTGATTCCAAAGTCCACACATTCTTTCTGCTCAGCCCATATAGCCACTGTAGCACCGTGGATGAAACCCCAGGTCACCCTGTGTGACATGATTTCTGGCTTTTCAGACGAGTTGTGGCAAGTAGGGTAACCTAGTAACTAGGCTCATTTTTGTACTTAATTGAAACCAGACTGCAGTGGGCTCAAGGGTCAAGCAAACAGTCTCCTCGCCAGCACCTTCCTACCCCACCCTATCCTCTGAGAGCGAAGCCAGCCTCCTGCTGGGTGTGGGGGCCTGGCCACACGCGGGGCATTCTTGCCCTTACCCTTGGCCCTCCCCAAGCCTTCCTCGAGGTTCACAGGCACCCTCTGGATACCGTTTCCAGCCTCAGCTCCTTGTGACATTCAGAGACAGCAGATGGAGCCAGAGCCTTGGAGAAAAAGGAGGCCCAGTTCAGAGTTGTGTTTCCTGGGGCCAAGGCCACTGTGCTGAATGAATGTAGAGGAAAAGGCTTGGTTCATGGGGTAGAGAGTGGGGCTGAGGGGGGCTCTTCTGCATCTTCTTCTTGTGGTGGGGGAATGTCTCAGGCTGTCAGTGACGAGGAGGGGCTCAGGGGGCCCAGGCAGAGTGAGAAGCTCCTGGGAGTTAAGACCTGGCTCCCATAAGCCCAGCCTGGTGCCTGAAAGGTCTCTATAAAGCAGCCTGAGGCATAGCCCACATTTGTTTTGTCTCTGGTCCTTTGTGGCCTGACTCCAAGCAGCATTTGGCGAACATTGGCTGGATGAGCGGGGAAGGAGCTCATTGAGCTGCCTTATTTGCAACAAGGACAGACAGGGAGGTGTATTCAAACTGAACCATGAGCATCAGCACTCCACTTGAAGACAGGTGCTGGAGAGCTGCCCAGCCTCACCAGCCCTGTGATTGTGGCCATCACTGGGTGTCTCACGGCATTCTCTGTGAAGCAGAGATGATGCAGTTTGCAGAGTGGGGTCCTAGGTTGTTCCATGTGGGGGACGATGAGAATGGTTTCAGTTGTGCTCTCTGTGTGGCAAGGAGGAGTGCTTACCCACTGGTACTTTTCTCCTCAGTCCCTAAATTTTGAGGCCCAGACCATATGTGATCCCATGGGTACCCTGAGCTCACCAGGAGTCTGTCTTGCCACTTGAGCTATGTAGCAAAGAGTCAGTGGGCCAAGGAGTTTGAACTTACAGCAGTTAGCGGACATGCTCTGCACATGCAGATAAGCACAGTTGGAAAAGTGGAGCGCTGAGCAGCGAGCCCAGGTGTCTACCATTCAGACCCTGGGCTGGCCTCAGGAAAAGGGCCAGATGCCAAACTCAGGCACAGTTCTGCCTATGTTGCCTGGTGCCCTGTAGCTCAGGTTCCTGTGCACTTAAACTGCAAGAGCCAGGCAATCCATCCAGGAAGGGGTCAAGCCTCTGACCTCAGCCCTTCTGGGACCAGGTTTACTCTAGGCTTAATGTATGCACTAGACTAGATTGGGTATGTGTGGGGAGGTGTGGGAGTTGTGAGTTTGGAAAAGACATAGCTTTTATTGACTTCCTACTCTGTGCCATGTGCTGAACTAGGCTTTCTATATACTAATCCTCAAAAGAATCTCCCAGAGCTGGTATTCTTATCCTTCCCTGCAAATAAAGCAGCTGAAGCCAGTGCCATGAGATGGCCCAGCAGGCAGGTGTCAGAGTCAGAAGAGCTAGTCTTGCCAGAGCCTAGGCTTTGCTCCACGTGCCAGTGGTTCTGTTCTTTTGAGCAGTGAGGTGTTTCAGCTAGCATTGGTTAAGGACCTACTGTGTGCTAGATAGCCAACTAGAAGCTTGCACACGGTATCTCATTCAGATAGACTGGCTTTGACCATGAGTGAGAGTATGAAGCTGAACATTTATTTGTTCACTCATTAATTCTCCCTAAATGTTCACTGAGGATTGAGGTGGACTGGTCTTGGGAGGACAATGGAGCAGCCTATTGCTTACTGTTGGGTGTTCTTGACACAAGGCTTGGAGAGATCTGAATTCCAGGATAGAGTGGGGGTTTGGGGAGAGTCAAAGGGAGGTCACAGATAGAATTTGGTGGAACTTGTCTTTGTCATGGAAAACGCTAGGACCTTTGAGGAAAGATGAATGTGTTTGCGTGAG
This sequence comes from Canis aureus, assembly GCF_053574225.1. Classification (NCBI taxonomy): domain Eukaryota; kingdom Metazoa; phylum Chordata; class Mammalia; order Carnivora; family Canidae; genus Canis; species Canis aureus. The sequence continues at coordinate 3,348,181 of NC_135629.1, forward strand.
TTTCTTTTTCAGGGATCAGGGCCCATCTCATTGCAGGTAATCTGTGAATAGTGTGTGCAGAAAGGGTGAGAACTGGCCCAGGACATGGATTTGCACAGGACACTGCAGCAGGGCAGGGGTGGGAGCAGTGCTGAGCTGTGGGTCCTTGCAGGAAAGACAGCCCAGGGGGCTGCCCTCTAATGCTGGGTCAGTTAGAGGAGGGACGGAGATGGGGTGATAGAGAAAGCCTCAAGGCAGGAAGTCAAGGGCCAAGACCTTCCTGGAAGAGAGAGGGGTCAACACACAGAAGTGAGGAGAAGAGGCAGGCAGTTGCCATTTGCTGAGGGCTTTCTGGGTCCACGAAGGTGACAAACATGCTCACGGAGCAGACCTTCAGCCACTTTGCCAGAGCAAACACCTTCTCTGTTTTTCAGATGGGGAAACAGGTTCAAGGAAGAAATTTGCTCAGGATCTCACAACTAGGAAGTGGCAGAACCAGGATTCAGATCTGGATTTTTAATTGCCAAAAGGCCATCAGTTCTGTCCATAAATCATTGTGATTTTAGATGTGAAGATTCAAAGCAGCTATTTGAGGATCTGTGGCAGAGGTTAGAAAAAAAAACCTGTGAGGGGATCCGTGGGTCGTTCAGTGGTTTAGTGCCTGCCTTCGGCCCCGGGCGTGATCCTGGAGGCCCGGGATCAAGCCCCACATGGGGCTCCCCACAGCAGCCTGCTTCTGCCTGTACCTGTGTCTCTGCCTCTCTCTCTCTCTGTGCCTCTCATGAATAAATAAATAAAATATTTTAAAAAAAAGAAAAAAGAAAAGAAACTGGGAAAGGCAGAGAGGTATAAATCTGAATCACCTGAAAGTGTTCTTCCTGGCCAGAGGAACACAGCCTCCTCCAGCTGGAGAGCTTCTGGGACCCCTTCCTTCTGCTTGAAGAAAGCAGAGATGCTTCCCTGGAGGCAGTCGGGCACATGGCACTTGGCATCTCCGGGGCCTCATTCACCTGTTCTGTTCTCCTGGCCTAGCCTGGCTTGGCCTGCTGAGATGCTGGATGCCACATTCTGGGATCTTATTCAAATGCCATCTTTTCCTAGCTTTAACATCCATTGGCCCATTAAAATAGACACATTTAGAGGAGGAAACTGAAAAGCAACACAAAGGAGCAGTTGTTTTTCCCACCTTATGCAGCTTAATAAAGTGGTAATAGAACCAAAGGCAGCACGCGTGTGGTATCTGTGCTTTCCAGGAAGAAAAGCAGGTGTTACCATTATCGTCTGGATGCCCTTTGGCCACAATGTTTTTAGACCATCTGAGGCACCGTTGAGAACATTCCTGTGGCATGGTCTATGATGAGCCTTTTGGCAAGGTTAGGAAATTAGGACTCAGCAGAGTTGTGTATTTAATTAAAGACGGGAGAAAGTTGCAGGATTTCCTATGTTTTCTCTTCTTTCCCCTTATAAGGAAGAGACCATGGAGAACTACTTCCTGCCATTTCTGGGCTCTGGAGCCTCTCCCCCCATGTTTGGAGATGGCAGGGTTGAACTTGAGGTCACCAACAGGGATGTAGCTGCTATTCTCTCCACCTTGTAGTTTGACTCCTTGAGAGTTCCCCAAATTGTACAAGATCAGAGCTGATAGACTGCCTCTTAGCACAGTTATACCAGTGGCCTGGCCCCCACTTACCCATCTGCAGACAGGGAACTGGAGCCAGAGGGCAATGGACACTGCTGGTTTCTTTGTAGTCACACAGTAAGTAGTGCAGTGTTTGCCCACTTGTCTTCCCCATAATCCACAGCAGAGGTAGATTTTACATCCTGACAAAGTACCCATACAAGTAGAGAACATGGAAGTTGTACAGAGCAACACATTTGCCTCCGGTTTCTTTTGCATTGCATTCTACCCCATTCTGTTCTGTCCCTTTTTAAAGGAACTTAAAACAAGAACAGTTGGTTTTGACTCTCTGAATTCTCAACTCACAGTCTGAAAAAGTGTGGCCAGGAGCAGGCATGTGTGCTCTATGTGCTCCCTGGGTCTACACGGGTGGGGTCTGTGGACCCTGGCCGCCCCCAACCCCCCTGGCCACCTTCAGCAGCGCCCTTAAACTTTAGCTGTTGGCTGTCACTGCATGGCGTTACCCAGGGGAAGCCTTCTGTGAAAGCAACGCTCTTGCTCTTCGTGGGGAAGAGCCCACTCAGTTAAGCTTTTGTATTTTTTTAAAGGAGTCTGGTAGGGAAACAAACTACACAATAATGTGAACTAACTGTAAAAATAAGGTAACAAAGATTATGTATAATGCAGAAGATCTTTCTCTAAGAAAATATTAAAAATTAAAATTTGGATTCAGACCAAAGTCTCATGAGAGGATGGTAATATGTTTTAGAAAAGGATTAACCACAAGATTCTCTTTAATTGTATGGTCCCTTCATTCATTAACAATGTAGTTATTTTTACAGAAATTTGATCTTTCTGCAGTTTCAAAAGTGGGCCCATGAGCAACATTCAGCACACGGGAATGCAGTGTGTTCTCCTGCACAGCACCCACAGTAGTCGTCAGGGTTCCCCCTGGTAGCCCCTGACTTGGTTCTGGGGCTGCTGTTGTCCTGCAAAGTGAAGAGTCTGAGAGGCAGTCAGGACCTCAAAAGGGGGAAGGAACCCCACTACATGGCAGATCCAGAGCCATTTCTGCATCTTTCCTTCTGCTTTAACACCAGACAACCCTGCGAAGAAGGTGCTGTCACAGTCCTTTGCCCTCTGGGATGAAGGCACCACCTTGCAGAGCAGCACACCCAGTGCCTGAGTTCCACGTCAGCCACGGGCCCCAGACGGACACCCTGAGCGCTGGGCCTGTGCTGGCTCTCCAGGCCCGGAGTCCCTTCCTGGGCTTGGCTCTTTTCTCTGTCCATCTTCTGGCCACCTCCACATGCAGAGGATGCAGTAGAGAGATCCTGCTGCCTTTGTTCACCAGACTGCACTGGGATAGGGGAGCTTTTGTTTGGTGTGAGCACCCACCAGGAAGAGGGTCCGCCTTCACCCTCCAAGAAAGGACAGAGGCGTCCTTGGTTGTTGAAAGGTGGAATGCTCTGGCTAATGAGGAACAGTTGAGAGACGGGTGGGCCACCATCCTTGCAGCAGGCTGCTGCCTCACCTCCAGTCCTGATCTGCTTCTGGAAGTGCAGACAACAACAGGGCTGCTGGTGGGAGAGGCTTCATCTCCTAGCTTCTCATGGCTGTGTGATAGGCCGACGGGAGGGGGCCTCTTAAATTTTCTCTCCCCTTCCCTTTTCTCCTCACCATTTAGCTATATATTTTTATAAATGAAGACTCAGAAGACAATTTTCTTGCCCTGCCGTGTATCGTAATAATTCTAAGCCCCTCTGCAAAGAGAGTTCCCCAGTAAGATGGCGTGCTTAGTATGAGCATCAGCTTTGGACTCATAGCTCTTATTTGAAATCTTGGGTTTACCATTTCTTGGCTGCATGGGTTTATTAGTTAAGTCACATAGCACCTGCGGGTCTCATCCCCCTGCCCAGACATCACTTCTTCATCACAACATTGCTGTGAGAATGCCTGTATTAAATAACTGGCACATTGGAGATTCTGGATAAAATGTACCACGCCCTAGCTGTGACTTGGGATAGGATACTTACCTCTTCTGGGGTCACTGTTCTTAGCTGTGGAACAGGGGTAATAATAGTACTTACCTCATTGGTGCAGGAAGTGATGAGTTAGCACCTAGCACTCAGTTAGCTCAGGGTCAGGTGGGTGGTACTTGCCTCATGCATGACACTGTTATTATCTACAGAATAAAACAAATGCTTTATCCATGTGCCAGGATCTTCTGATTGAGGATGGCAGTTAGGTCTGTCTACAGTCATGGGGAGGTGGTTTACACCATTTACCTTCATCCGGTTTACATTCAGGAAACAGGGGCCCTTGCTCAGGATCACGTGGCTGGTAAGGTGTAGGAGTAGAGCCAGGGCTGGGGGCCAAGGTTAGGCTGCTGCAGCCTCTGCTTTGTTTTTCCAGAAGGCAAGACGTGCACTCTGGAGAAGGAGAGTCAGTCTGCCAATAGTACCATGTGTCGTAGCTAATTAATCATTTGGCAGAAGTTGTCCTGGGCCCAAGGTCCCTGCATAGTGTTAGAGTTCTGTAGGGTAAGGCTCCATTTCTAGGAGCCCATACACTCAGCTGGTGCCTGCAGGGTCACCTCTACTGCCAGGGCAGCTGAAACTGGGGCCCTGGCTCAGACATACTTCTTCAGCATCTTTTCTTCTTGGATTATGACCTCCTTTTTTCTGATTATAAAAGCAATGCATGCCTAATGGGGAAAATACAGAAAAGAATAAGGAAAAAAATTGATCATAATTCTAGAGATCATTTTTATATGAATTTCCTTTAATTCACTTTCCTGTGATTATATGCTCTATATTTGCATAACGCAGATCACAATATTTAATTTTTACTTAATATCATGTCGCTATTTCTGATGCATTTTAACACCACTGTTTCACAAATATATCTCATATCTTTCAAAGCTCTTGGTTAGTTGCTGTTTTTATTGGTTGCATAGTATTATTTTTATGTTAAATGTTTTCTTTCTTAAATTGTTCTAAATTAATTTTACTTATGCAAGTAATCCATGAAGTACATCTTTTATCATAATGCTTCTTGCCTTGCCGGGAAAGGAAAGCCCTTCTCAATCACCCTCTTAACTCTAGTTTCTGGCACAGGGGTATTACTGCGTGTCTGTGGTTTTATATTTTAAAGAATGATGTTTATTTATTGCTTTATTCAATTATAATTGAAATGCATACTCGTGAAAAGTTAATACACTGTGACCTCCTATTGGAAGTTAAAAGTTCCTTAAAATCTCCTCCCCAGAAAGAACCAGTGTCAAGAGCATGCTCCATATGCCTTTTAATGTACATATAGCAGACACACATGCACACACACAAATACACACACTCATACACATATCTAAGAATAAAAACCCAGATGAACTTCTCTTATGCATACTGTTATGTTAGTATTTTCACTTAGCATGTAACAGCATCTTCACATGTGGCTCCTGTCTTCATGTGCCGCATTCTGATCCACAAAAGGGAGGTGCCATGCCAGTTTGCTGTCCCTTGTGATTGACTTGCAGACTGGGTGTTTCTAGCTCTGGGCAATGCTGCACAGCCCCTCTGTGTGCAGTGTCGTTAGGGCTATTTCTGACTTGTGGGATGGCCTTTGGCTTGGCCGATTAGCCTGTGCATGAGTATCATGTGGGCCTGGAGGTCACGGGACCTAGGGGCCTTGGGGGAGGAGGAGTGAACGCTGCACCCGCCTGGAGGTTGGGTGCCAAGGAGCCAGGGCCAGGAGCCAGAAGCCTGGGGCCCTCCGCCCACCAGCCGGCCCAGTGCCGCCAGCATCGGTGAACCAGGGCATGGCCCTCCCTCAGCGCTGCTCAGTGCCATCATTTTCCCCTCCCGTGACATACGACAGCGGGGAGTTGAGTGGTTTGTTTCATCTCTTCTTAAGAAAAAGTTAAATTTATAATCCCAGCCCTGACCTTCCTTGTAACTCATGTGCTCATCCTGTTAACTGGTTTAATATATGGCACCACTATTTCATTAAACAACATACAGGAATAATTAGTTCAGCAACGATGCCTCAGAACAAAAGCCCTTGATTTAGTTTAACTTTATAAGTTGCTCTCTTTTGATGTGCAAGAACACATCTGGGGTCTTAAAGAAAGCAGAAAGAAAAATAGAAGACGTTTAGTCAGGCTGGGGGTTAGAGTTTTCCAAGTGTGGCAACAAGTAACCCTTTGGTCCCAGGCCTTGCTGGCACAGTGGAAGCCCTGTGGACGCCGTGTGCTGCTGGCATCAGGGCTGAGGGCCAGCCATGCCGACTGTTGCCAGGCCCAAAGAAGCAGTGCACCTTGCTCCCCCACACATTCTGCAAAGGGTGCTCCCCTGGCCCAGGCTTGTGGCCCGTGATGACTGCAGACTCTCCTTCTGTTCTTTCATTTATCCCACAGACATTCACTTGGTGCCTGTTGTGTGCCAGACACATGGCAAATGCTCTGGATATAATTGGTGAACAGGACAAAGGTCCCATCCCCTGGAGCCAGTGTTGTCTGTCACAGTTCCTCCATATGCTCTGCTTGCCCTCAGTCTTTCCCCATCAGCCATTTTTCCACATGTGCTATCTCTGGGGTCATCCTAACTTTTATACTTCAACGCATCTCACCTCTGCATGCCAGCATCTGTGGCCTTCTCCTGCCACCAGGAGAAAGTTCCAGCAACTTGGTATGGCTCGGGGGCTTTGCACTGACGGCTCCAGCCTGAGCTTGTATGCTCTCCCTTTTCATCCTCAAGGCCCAGCAGCAGCCACAAACGTCATTTCCTCTCTGGATTTCTGCTCTAGGTTCTCTGCCAAATGGTAACTGTGACATCTTCCTCAAGCCTTCCCCACCTTCCTTGCCACCTTGGGACAGCCCTTGCCACATGGTACACAACAGCAAGTTGTCAAGTGGCGGAGGTTCCGTGGGATGGAGGGTTCTGTCTGGTTCATCCTTGTGTCCTTAGACCTAGCATCGAATAGGGCATGCAACGGACTCCTCAAACAGGGTGCTGTCCAGTCTGGTGTGCCCATCCTGGCCCCACACTGGTTGTGTGGCTAGCTGCGGAAGTCTGTGAGCCCTTGACTCCTCAGCCATAAAAGCTGCATGGGAATCCTTCCGCCACGGACTGTTGTGAATCAAGGGCCTCGTCTGATACCCAAAATACAATAGGTGCTCAAGTCCTTTGCAAAGGTTTGTTGGACTGAATTTCACACAGATTTTGTTCTGGTTGGTTTTTTAGAGCCCTGAGATTAGCTGAGCCAGATTAAGTGACTCTTTCTATCTCTGGCTTTTGGTTTCCAGGGAACCAGGTTTCGTGGCGGGTAGGCAGGTGTCCCGTGTTCGCAGGCCAGCCGCTTCCCTGAGCTCCCTATCATAGCACCCATCCCTGCTCTGCCACTTGACTTCCTTCCCCCCTTGCCCTCTCACCCAGGGCAGCAAAAGGCACAGAACACTTTGTTTTTGCTCCCTCTACCAGCAAGACCCAGCAGGAAATGTTGGATCTTCTTTGGCCTCACTGCAGGCATTTAGTAAGCCCAGCTAGACTGCAGCCAGTGTGTGGGTTAGATACTGTGCCAAGATTGCCTTGGCTGAGAGTGGCTCCCATTCTGCAAGTCAGCGTCGCCCTGTTGGCTGGCATCACCGCCCCTGCCAGGCCATTCTGGTCCTTGCCCATGAGGTTGCAGACCGCATCCCATGTGCCGTCCTGTGTGGTGCATGTTCTGACAAGAAGCAGATGAGTGAGGGATTGTCAGTTTGTTGCCACCGAGTGAGTGCTCTGGGCCAGGCATATACGCATATACATCTTGATTCTCATCTCAGCCATGAGAGGGAGGCAGTATTTAATCCCTTTTTGCAGACAGAGATGCTAGGCCCAGAGAGGCAAAATGACACCCCAGGTTCAAGGCCGTGACAGGGTTTGAAGCTAGGTCTGTCTGATTATAAAGTTACCACTCCTGTGACTATTGGGAACCTCTCCTCAACTATCAAAAGAAAGCCTGGGGTATTTTCCCACCTTTCCCACCTGGAACGTGTTTCCATTTTAAGTGCCATTCCTATGCCCACTCTGTGTATTCTCCTAGGTCCTCACTCCTTGCCACCCTCAGCCCACTTTCTGTTGCTCCTGGCCCTCAAGGGAGAAGCACCAGGCCAGCAAGCAGGAGCCAGCTCACCCTGCCCAGCTCCCTCGCTGGGGACAGCAGGCTTCAGGAGGCCCTCCTGTAATCTCTCTATCCACACGGCCCTCATTTTAATTTGCAAAATTGAACCCAGATCGAGAGCAGTAAAGCCAGAGGACGGTAAATATTCATGCCTCAGTGAGCGAGGGTGGCTCCATTACCCTTGTGAGATTGGGAGAATTACCTTGGGGATTATGTATATTCATGGGCCGATTTTTATTTGCGATAGAACATGACTCACATCAGCCTGTGTGTTACCCGTTCTACCCCAAACAGACTTTGCACAAAGCTTATGCTCTTAAGCTTCTGAAAGTCATCTCAAGTGGATTGCCCTCTCCTTCTGCTTCCTAGGAGACGTAAAAATAATAACCACTCCAGCACCCAGCCAGGGGCTTCCCATGCATTTTCCTCCTTCTATTTCATGAGATGTACTATTATCCTTGTGTCCAGGTTACAGATGAGGAGACTGAAGCTGAAGCTGAGTGTCATGCCCTGGCCTGTTATTAGTCCATCTACCACAAGGACTGTGTCTTAATCTGTCCTGTGTGCCTGGAACAGAGTAGGTGCTCAGAAAATGCCTGCTGAGTCAATACCTGTCTCGCAGTTCCACTCTGCCCCTGGCCCCCAGGCTTTGGGCAGTACCTCCCGGGCCTGGTGGTGCAGATCTGAGTGTCTGTGCTCGGTGGCATAGCTCATGGTAGCCTGGACCTCAATGCATGGCAGGGTCAGCAAACCACCGCCTGCCCCAGTTTTGTAAATAAAGCTCTTTGTTAATGGCTGCTTTTGTTGAAAAATGGCAGACTTGAGTAGTTACAACAGAGTTTATAGGGCATGTGAAGCCTGAGATATTTACTCTCTGGCTTTTTACAGAAAAGTTTGTGAGCCCTGGTGCACAGACCTGGAGGAAGTTGAGCAGCTTGTATTCATGCAGTTCCTTTGGATGCTCTTTTGATTTCATTGTCATCCAAGTGAAATTGGGGTACTCATCTCCACTTACAGAGGATGAAGTAGTAGTAGGAGGAGGAGTAGTAGGAGGAGGAGTAGTAGGAGTAGTATTAGTGACTAATCTTTATTGAACAGTTTCTACTTTTTACGATGCCACACTCGTCATTTCACATGGACTCTCTCAATGTAATCCTCACTCTGACAGAGCAGAGTTGGTCACAGTGGCTCAACTCACCTCAGCCTTTGAGGTGAGTGGTTTGGAGCTGGGGCACTAGGCACCTGCTAAGGAGACAGTGGGAATGGTAGAGAGCTCAGGTCTGGAGCTGGCACAGCTGGAATGATTTGGGTTCCATTTCTGCCCCACACTCCATCTCTGCCTGTGGTGCTGTTCCTATTGCCTGTCTTTGCTGGAGTACAGCTGTCACCTTTTGGGAAGTTCCCTCTGACTCTTCAGCCTGGAAGGTGCTGCTTTTCTATCCCACCCCGGGGCAGCTTATTCCCTTGACATTTTCCCAAAGTTCTTGCTTATGCGTTTAAACTAATTTTCATTAACTTTAACAACAGCTCCTAAACTTGTCAGATAATATTTAATATTGTTATCCACCACCACCCGTTGGCCTACTTTCTGGGCAAGTACTTATAAATTCATAATAGCATTTGGGGAAGAGCTTCTCTCAGCTCCACATAAAAGGTGTACATGTTGGGTGTCTACACTTAGGAGTAGTTCATGTTAGGTAAATCTCTCCAGATATCCAGGAAAACATTTGTCAGACACAAGCTTTGCCTTTAGATCTCTTGCATATGGAAACTGAAACCGCTTCCAGCAGCTGTGCCTCCTTTGAGTCCCCCTGGCCACCCAGCTTCCTGGGAAGCTCCTCTCCAGGATAGTGTCACAAGCAAGGGCCAGGTGCAGCAGAACCGAGGGGCCTTCCCTGTGCTGCGGCTGAGCTCATTGGTTTTCTGGCTCTGGCTGGAGCTGTTGTACAATAGGGTGACGGGGAATCTAGTGCCTGGCCTGGGTATAAGGGCCAGATACCTTTGGTATCTAAAGTGCTGGAGACAGTGCACCTTCCAGATGCAATTTTCTGCTGCTCCCCTCATACTCACTCCCCCCACGCTGGGTCTTTTAATTTTACTCTTTCAATCAGAACAATTTTTTCCTGAGTGATTGGTACCATGCTTGGGCTTCACTCACATCATTTTTAATCCTTGCCATAGCCTTGCAGGCTCTGTCATCTTCACTTCACAAACAAGGAAGCCGAAGCTCAGGGGGTAAAGAGGCCAGGCTCTTCCCCAGCTGGGAAGTAGTATTTCTGGCCAGCGTGTTTTACTCCAGAGCTGGAGCATTTCCTGTGCCCTAAACCATGTCTTGGCATGGGACTACCTTCTGAGGCCAGCCCTGGGGCAAACACCATGGAGAAAAGCATTCCCCTAGAAAATCCCTTAGGTGGTTGCCAGGTTGGGTGCCAGTCCACCACTCAGTAGGGTCAGCTAGTGTTGGGGCAGCCAGTGTTCCTTCAGTGTGGTAGAAGATGCGGGGTTGGATGGCACACATGTATTTCTGGATACTAGCACTTCCCTCAACAGCGTGCAGATGCTCACTCCAGCAGAGGCTTGCTGCTGAACCTGGGGCCCAAAGCAGTGGGCTCCCCATTGCATCTCAATGTGCTCTGGGGCTGGCAGTTGGTGAATGAGAGCAGGGAGATGGGTAAGTTGTGTACATGAGCCTCTTACTGCCTGTCTGTGTCTTCCCCTCGGCCCGTAAGTGCTTGCATCCCTTCAGTTGAGTACGTCCCTCATTCACACCTTCTTTGCTCTAGGGGTCAGGTGCCAGGATAAATGTCATCATGTGCCATGGTCAGCGAGTCGGTTTTCACAAGAGCAGTTAATTCCAAACTGCATTTTTACATTTAAAACAAACATGGATCTATTACAGCATAGAATGCAAAAATTTCCATAATCTTAACATATAAAACTTGGGACTTCCAAGAAATCGTGTGCTGCTAGCAGACAGTTTTAAGGCAGTGTCCTCCAGTTGTTCTCCTCTACCATTAGGAAAGGCAAAAACATATCATGTTGTGTTTGGGGAATTGTGGGCACCTTGGTATGCTGGTATTTCAGTATGAGGCCCCCTAGGGAATGGATATTGTCCTTGAGGGCTCTGGGTCCAGTGGAAAATGCAGGTTTCCTGTGGGTCCATGGGCCCCTTACTCCAATGTGGAACTGAGAACTTTCCCTGAAGGAAGAGGGATCCAGAGGGGGAAAAGTTGCTCTTTTATTTTTGGATTCCCAGCTTCTGACCCATTCCATCCTGAGCTCCCTGCCCTGCTTGCCCATAAACAGTACAAGGATTTAGGCACAGTGCCTTGGATGGCCTGGTACACAGTAGAACCTTCATCATTGTTGGTGGAATTAATTACAGGTGATGTATTTGGATTTAAAATCGAGATATTTGATGTTTGCCTTCAAAGTTTTGGGTTTTTTTTTAATTCTAATACTAAAGATAAATTAGGAAAGCACAGAATAGTATACAGAAAATAGGAAAAATATCATGGGTACAGGTACTGTTACTCTTTTAAGACTTCCAATCATGAGACTACCTCTCCTCCCTGGACAGATCTTATTTGGATTTTTATTTTGTAGCTAGAAGATGGCTTCATGACAGAAAGAGAAAAGTCCAGTCAGATGCACATCGCCCTATCACAGACAAGGCCCAGCCCTAGACCTTCCCTACCTGCCCTCCTCTCTGTCTGAGGGAGGCCTTATTCCATCCTCCACGTGGGCCTAGGCCCCACCACCGCCCCTGCTGCTACCCATACGCTGTAGCCTCTGCCAACACTAAGCCATTCTGTGACCACTTCCCCACTTTGCTCCAAATCTGGGACTGGGCCTCTGTGCTCTGGGCTTGGTCATAGCCTGGGCTCTAGGCTACTGAGCTTGCATTTCAGAGCCAGGCATCACTAGATTGGCACCCTCATTTCCCCATTTGCCAGCCAAGTGGCCTTCAGCAGGTTACTGACTCTGTTTCCTCATTTATCAAATGGTGGGGTGATTGTGAGGATGGGCAAAAACATGCAGCGTGCCCAGCAGGATGCCTGCCCAATGCAGGCTGCCCAGACCAGGGTGTTTGGTTGGGGAAGGAGTCTGACCATCTTTCTGCAGAAGTGACACATCACTGCAGCCTGGTGGGATGGTCTTCCTTTTTCCTTTAACTTAGGTTTTTAAAAGCCTTTCCTCCTAAATCAAATCAATACGTGACCACTCTAGAAATTTTTATGAAGTATGAAGAAGCTAGAAAGCAAACTCAATGAGAAGCCTGTCACTCAGGGGCAACTGCTACTTATAGTTAAGATTATATTTTAAGTATTTTTATGCCTTGATTAGTTGTCCAGTATTATAGAGAAAGCATATTTGTGTGCTGATAAAATTGCTTCATATATTTGATTACTTACATGACATCTCATCCACTGTTTAGCCATTCGTCTACCATTGGGCAGCTGGGTTGTCACCATCTTGTAGTTATCATAAAGAATTGTGAAGTGAATATTTTAGTGACCCATCTTTGCCTTTCAGAGAGTTTCCTAGGGGTGGGATTCTTAGACATAAAATGTAGAAACATTTTAGAAAAGGCTTGGACCACCTCCAGTGGCCATGTAGGTTATAGTTATGGGCAGCATATCCTTGTCTCCAGGTCCCTTCATGAAGAACAAACAGGTGCTTCCCATTGAGCATGTAGGTAGAGGGAAGGTGGGTTCACTCAGGTTGAGGACAGAATAGTTCAGTGTCTTCAGAGTGCCTGGCTCTCGGGTCCAGCCTGGGGTCACCCCTCCTGCTAGCAGACTCTTGGTCTGGGCACTGTGTGGAGTTCTGAGTGGTTGCATCCCACATTGTGCCCCTTTTCCCTTCTATTTTGTTGGAATTCTGAGCCTTGTACCATCTCTTTTGTCCTCCTCCTCCTGACAGGTGGCATGACTATTTCCATAGATTCCAGCAGAAATGAGAAAATCTTCCATGCTGTGCCAGCTGCCTGAAGCAGAGTCTCCTCAGTCTCCCTATGTGGAGAATGTAGATTGGGCCAGACTGGGTAGGCAGCCCACTGACTCCTCGTCCAGTTGCACCACGGTGAGGGTGTTGCTGGGAAAGGTGGGCCTCAAGTCTGCAGTTACAGTGGTTACAACAGCAGTTACAGCACTCCACAAGAAAGCTGGGGAGTGTGTCTCATTCTCCTGTTAGCCCTCCCACCCTGCCCACCTCCCTTTACTGCTCCTCCTGGCCTGGCACCCACACAGACTCTGGCTCAGAGCAGAGTGTGAGTCTGCTGAGTGAATTGATTGGAAACTGACTCTGTTAAATTTAATTGACTAAAATGTCTGCTTTTATTTTTAAAGAATTAATTTTTAATTATACAACCTATTCATGAATGCCAGCATGTAAAAAAGTGAAACTTTTCAGTTAAGGGTAAAGGGCCTGTTCCATCATACCCCATCCTGGCCTCTGGTGTAGAGAAGGCCCTTGTTAATTCTCTTGAGTGTATCCTTCTGAACTATATATGTATATAGTATAGAGAAGTATGATATATATGTGAAACACATGATGCCATTTTGTAACTGTATCATGTCATGTGGTTTTTGTACTTTTTCTGTTTTTGCCCCTATTGGCCTCACCTCATCACTACATACTGAGCCTGGCCATGCATGTATTTGTGAGTGTGGACATTTCACATTGTCTATTGTCATGTTCCACTGATGGACTCTTGGCCCACTGCCCAGTGTTTATGTTACCTGTGCTGCAGTGACCATCGTATCTTGTGCTCATGCGCACAGGTTTCTCCCTGGGAAGTATTGGGAAGTGAGAATCCCAGCCTTGCTTTTCCTGAAACTCAGTTCCACATGCTATTCCTGAACCCCTTTTGTACTGGCAGGCCCTGCCTCATCAGGACAAGATGCACAGATGGGAAGAGGGGGCTCCTGCCCCCTCAGAGCCCTGCCCCAGCATCAGCTTCATCTTGTTCTGAGCCCTGCCCAGAACTCTGCCCAGACCTGCTGGCACCTCCTTACACTTTCCTCACAACCCTTTCCAAACCATGCCATCCCCTCTCCTCATTTGCATGGCATCATCCTTCAAAATCCAATTCAGATATCACCTCCCCTTTGCAGGTTCCCTGAGCACCTCTCATGGCACTCGGCACACTGCGTTCTATGTAGTGTTTTACACACCTGCTCCCCACAGTGAGTGTGGAGTCATGGAAGGCAAGAACCATAGCTTCCCCCATGTCAAGTGAAGGGCTCACTTGGTAGCAGGGAACGACACTGGCATCAGATCCTGAAGAATGCCCACTGTGAATGGTGGATAAAGAAGCAGGAGCAGAGGCTCAGAGTGAACTAGGGCACAGACATGGAAGGAGGCCAGGCTGGAGAGGAAGGCTGGGCTGAGTGCCAGCCAGAGAGTGAGCATGATGACATATGGAGCCTGGGTGGACCTGAGTGAGGGCATTCTATGACCTGGGCTCTATACTAGGCATGTTGCCTGGCAGAAACATGGGGAAGGAGTGACTGTTAGGGGAGTCTGAGTGGGAAATGGGGACCAGGAATGGGAAGAAACTGTGGGTGTGGGGCAGACCAGTTCCAGGAATTGCCCCATATGGGCCATGGGAACTTAAAGGATGAGGGAGAAGCCAGAGGCTGAGGTTAGGACCATGAGTTGGGGCTGGGTCCACCACATTCATTGAGGACCTGGCACTCTCTAAGTGCCCTGTTAGAGGCTAGTGCATGCTACCTCTTTAAGTCTTTCACAGAAGCCTGGTGGCCTCAGAGGTATTAGCCCCATTTTACTAGTGAAGAAACCAAGGCTTGGAAAGGTCTTGAAACTTGCCTGAAGCTCAGAGCTAGAGCACAGTGCCTGGTGCGCCCACCCAGGAGCAGGGTCCGTGGGACAGGGGCAGCACTCACAGAGGGCTGACGGACAGGGGAGCCTCAGGACCCACCCCTTTGAAACCCAAGCCTACCTGGGTTCCCTATGCAGGCCCATGCATGCACAGGTGTGGTCATACTCGCTGCTCCACAGACAGCTTTTCTGAGCCCTGCCACGAAGACAGAGCTGGCTCCCTTGGCTTGCCTCCCAAAGATTCCTTACCCCCCAAAAAGCCCAGGGATGTCGTTAAAAACAATTAAGGCCCCAGTTGTATGGAAAACAGAAGACTCAAACATTGGTGTAATTCAATTTAAAGTTTTATGGGATGACAAATGCGTGGAGGGTGGCTGGGAGGAGGAGCAAAAAGCTTCCTGGCAGGCCCCTTGTCACTTTTACGGTTCTCCATTGTTGCAGGGACTGGGAGGTTCATAACCAACGTTTGTTTGCGAGGTCGCTGTGGAGGAGCAGGGGCCTTCTTTGCTGGGCCATGTGGTGGGAAACCAAATCCATTCCCATCCTCCCTGGCTGCCCTCCATGTGGCAGGCACCCTGTGGGGGACCAGTGGTGAGCAAAATAAACCCAGTCTATGCATGGGCAGCGGTCCATGTGGCATGGGAACCCCAGAGAAGACAACGGAATGTACAGGCATGTAGTGGAAATTATAAGGTGCTGTGAGTACCATGAGGAACATTATAGGGTGCTCCAAGGCCCTGAGTGGGTGACCTGAACTGGTCTTGGTAGGCAAAGGGTGCCGATGGGGAAAATGCACGCTGGCCCTGCCTGGAGTGGGAGCCTGGCCTGGGTGCCCAGGACCAGGAAAAAAGCCGGAGCAGGTAGACATGCAGACAGGCAAAGCCCCATCCTATCTCTGATCCTAGAACTGGGTCTTTGGGGGGGTCTGTGGGACCCCAGGCTCCTGAAGATCCTCTTTTCCTTTTCATAGGGGACATCCCTTACTTTTTAGCAGGGATCTCTATGAGGAAGCTCTCCTTGGCTCTCTGCCTTCTTTCCCCAGGGACAATTGGTCTTTTGTTGAGGCACCAATGGAATTTTTGCACAGATCCCACCTCTGGTCAGCCAGAGACACAGCCAGATGGGAGGAGAAGTGTGTCGAGTGGTGCCAAGACCGTGTTTCCTGGCACTGATGCTCAGAGGGCAGGGAGCCCAAGAAAGGAAAGCCAGGATATCAAGGAGGGGCCTACACAGATATCCGCCACCTCATCTCCTCCCTGCCCCTCCGGTACATCACCCCTTCCTCCAAGAGCCATGTGGGCTCAGGAGCATGCCCATGAAGCTCCTGGGGCCTGGCAGGGTCTCCATAGATGAGGGGCTTTCACCGGTTTATCTTGGGTGAACTAGAAGGAGCAGAGACTCTGAGGAGCCTGGCCCTAGAAATGCCCATTAAGATAGCCATGGAATACCATGCCTAATTCATCAGCCTGGCAACAGTTAAAAACCTTGTAGTACCAAGTACTGGCGAGGGTCTGCACCCACTTGTGTGGGTGGAAGTGGACCACTTCAGAAAGCAATCAGTAACTCCTGACGAAACTGGACTGCGGCCTGCAAGCCAGACTTCCGTGCAGATACCAATGCTAGAAAAACTCAGCACACATGTATGGGTCCATGTGTACAGAAATGGTTACTGCAACGTTGTTTCTAGCAGCAAAAATAGCAACTGGTGTCTGTCAATAAGGGCATGGTAAAAGGTGGAGCTTTTCTACAAAGAAACACCATGCAGTGGTCAAAAAGCATCACCTAGATGTGTACAGAGACAGCAATATCTTTGCCTGGATAAATATATGCTAAATAGATAGGTTGGTATGTATATTTCTCAGGAAGAACAGATATCAGAAACATAATACGGAAGGAAGGAGGCAAGTGGAAATGAAGCAATAATATGGGACTGTTTGTATAAACTAATAAATATATATACTATTCAGGAATATGCACATGATCAAAGTATATATAATAGAAGGATGCATAAGGAATTCTTGAAAGCAGTTGCAGGGAGCGAGGAGGAAAGTGGGACTAGAGGTCTTTAGCTCGATGTCAGCATGAAGTATGAGTGACAAGATCTTAGAGGTCAGTTTCAGGTGGTGGGAACTTAAGTGGTTCTGATGTCATTTGATTCCCTGTGCCTTTCGGAATGGTTTTCATTTCTCTAAAAAACAAGTGGGTGAGAATTAAGTCCCCAAGACCAATGTGATGTTCTCTTCTCATCCTTCCAGAGGTGGTGCCAGGGGAGCTGGGGTCTGTACCAGCAGGGGAGGTGCTGGCAGCCACCCAGGGGCCCACACTGCTCTCTCCTTATGCAGAGTCCCAAGTTTGTCTTTTTGTGCAAGATGCAATTAATGCATTAAGCTGGGGGTATGTGTGTGTGTGGGGGGGTGCCTTATCTGTACCCAGCCTAGCTCGAAGAAGAGGGAGAAATAAGAGCAGCCAAATTGAAACCTTATTAAACAAAATTGGTTAGGTCTGATGGAGCCAAACCTAGACTGATCTTTAAAAGCTTATTTCATTTTTTCCCCCTCCGGTCTGAATCTCTTTGAATTGAAGTAACTGATCCTGCAGTAAGCTTATTAGTGTCAAACCTTGTGTGTTTCTTTTCCTCTCTGATTTACATTTTATTAAGTAATGATGAAGTTGCAAGGCCCCAACCCTCGCCTTTGGCACAGCCAGGAGCTTCCAGGCTCATTAGTGGAACGAAAATGGATAATAGAGGTCCAATCTCATTACAGCCAGGACCATTATTACGAAAATCTCCGCACATTAGAAAGACTGCTAAGCACAGGGTATTGTCTACTTCTTTCAAGCATCTGTTGATTCCGTAGGACACCAGGAGGACCCTCAACACTGCTGTTTCTTTGCAGTGTATTCTGATGTTGTTGGGCCTCTCAACTTCTTACCCCGCAGAAGGAATGCTGCCAAAGAACTCCCCATGTGTGAGTGAACCTCAGTGCAGCGATTGTATTTCATTTGGACTTCCATGGTAGAGTAGATGCGTTTTTATGGCATGATATAGTAAAAGAATTTGGGCTTTCAGGGTGGGCAGATCTGGATGCTGTGGATGAATATCTTAACCTCTGGAACCTCAGTTACCTTGTCTATAAAATGAGATCATCATTAGCCAGCTAAAAGGCTGCTCAGGTCTATAAAGCATCGGCACAGGTAAGTATCCAACCAATATTGAGCGTCTCTCTTGCATACCTTCTGTATAAGTCATGTGGTAAAATCCTGAAGTCCAGGATTTAGTTAGATGCTAGATGCCACTAGCTAGATGCCACTGTTCTACACAAGGTGCTATGGAGGGCAGAGATGAATGCTTTATGATTTCCACCTTGAGTCACTTCTTTTGGAGGTTTTCAATAGTCTCCAAAACAGAGACAGGTCCTTCTGAGTGCAGTACCCAATAGAGTCCTCAGAATGTTGGAAAACTATGCTTCAAGTACTCGGAAGACTGGAAGAGGTATCTGAATCTGGCAGGCCTGGGAGTATACAGAGGCAGAGGTTCCTTTGCCCTCTCATCTGCTCTGTCAGCAGGCGTTTACTGAGTGTCTGTCTTGTGCTGGGCACTGTGCTACCCAAACATAGACATGAGGGTGGCCAGAAGGGAGCAAAGCAGTTGAGAAGTCAAGTCTGAAATTGTCCACTGTGCTTGACCAGAAGGAGGCTGTTGCTGACTGCCAGGGCAGCTGCAGCAGCCTGGGCAAGGGGAGGGAGAGACTGAGCTGCCCCAGCCCCCACAACTCCTGGATCTCGGGGCAGGCTGGCCTCTCCTCGGCTTCCTCCCACACCTGAGCAGGGCCCTCTCACAATGCAGTCTCCCTCTGTCCCTTTCCTGGAGCCATCTTTCTGGTTCCCACCACATGGGCATCCACATTGTTGGTCCTCCAACCCAGAGCAGCCTGGCAGAGCCGCTCTGCCTCAGGGCCAGCCTACCAGGGTCAGTATCTGCTCAGGTGGTCCAGAGACTGGGCCGTGGGATGTCAGGCCTGCCTTGCCGTCCCTGCATTCATTGTCCCAAGTCTCAGCTTGTTTGCTCTGTGACCTTGGAGACATCAGAAACCTCTGTTTCTTCATCCATAAAATTGAATGTAAAAATATTGACCTGCTTCGTGGGGTTTTCATGAAGAATAACTGACCCAGATAATGGTAAAGCCTCTTTGTTAGTCAGAAAGGGCCAAATGGCTTAGCAAGCACGAACTTGAGTTTTAAAAATTGTTGGCTTGCTTGATGTATTCCTTACTCCGCTTTTCCTTGGGTCCATCCTCCCTTCCCCAGAAGTGTTTGGTGCCAGAAAGAGAGGAGGGACAAGAGGAAGAGACATGGGACCCACCGTCCCCTCTGGGAGCCGAGCTCAAAGAACAGACCTGCCTGGTGGTCCCACACAGGGCCGCCTCCCCGCTCTGCCACCTGCCTTCTCTGCCTCCATTCCTAACTGCACCCCACCAGAGAACTGAGTCCCTTGGAGAGGCTTGGAAGGCTCCTACCCCTGGGTTGTCTGGAACCTCCCAACTCCTAGCTAGCCTCGGAGCCAGCCCTGCTCCCACAGCGCAGGTACGTACCTCTATGGGCCTTTGTGGATGTGAACACCCCAGACCCAAACTGGAACTCCCAGAGAGCAGGGACAGCGCTGCACCCATCCACGGCTGTATTCATTCCACAAATATGTGTCGAGATCCTCTAAATGGCCTGCACTGCACTGGGCACTAAAGATAGAAACAGAAATTAAAGAAAACAAAAATAAAGTTCTCACCCTCAACCTCATGGCCAACCTCACCCCCAGGCCATTCTAGTGTGGGAGAGACAGTCAGTAAACAAATCTATAATATCTATAAATCTATAATATATAGTGATGAGTACTATGAAGAAAAATAAAACTAAGAAAAGATAGGGATGGGGACCACTTATTGCAGAGTCAAGGATGGGCTCTGAGAAAGAAACATTTGAATGGACAGAAGGGGAACAAGGAAAAGAGAAATAGGATATCTGAGGGAGGAGCATCCCAGTCAAAGGCACTGGCAAGTGCAAAAGCCCCGAGGTAGGGGCATGCTTGGCATGTTTTGGGATAAGAAGTAAGGCTAACGTGACTGAAGTGACATGGATAAAGACAGACAGATGGAAAGAGAAGAGTCTCAGATGTGCTAGGCTGGAGGTGTCTGCCAGACTTCCAGGTAGGAAGGCCAGAGGCACTTAGATGTGTGAGTCTTCTTTTCCTAGCCCCCGACTTCCCCTGCCAGCCTCCACCGCTCCTGGAGCTCCGACCTCTATGCTCACCGCTCGCTGCCTGCTGCCTTTCCTCAGCTATCTCCCAGATCTCTTAGCTGCCCCTCATCCCTACACCCAGAGCCTGGGAGTCCCTCCATGTGTGCCAGTGTCTTCATGATCCCCACGTCCGATCTGTCAGCACATCCCAGCATTGTACTGCACAGAGAACTCTCCGAGTTCCTTCCTGGCTGGTCCCCCTCTTTCCTTTCTTATTTCTCCACTCTGTGGAGCCAGAGTGACCTTATCAAAGCACATGATAGCAAGTGTCATTCATCTGCTCAACCCCAGGCCACCACTACCTCTGAGGGCTTCTTTGTCCTCATGGTGAAGGTGGCTGGCCCATGTCTCCAACCTGATGCCACTGTCCCTGGCCCACTCCCCTCCAGCCAGCCCACTGCCTTTAAATCCCTCAACCAGGCCATGTTCTTTCCCACCTCAGCGCCTCAAACTTGCTCTGCTCTTCCCTCTGTCTGGAGCCCCTGTGGGTGGTTTCTTCTCCCTCTGGATTCAGCTTTAGTGCCACCTCCTCAAGAAAGCCCTCCCTGATGACCCAGGAAGGATTATGTCCCCCAGTTATTCTCTCCCACAGCCCCTCTCCATGGTTTTGTAGTCTGAGTTTGTTAGTTGATGATTTTATTTTAATTATTTGAGAGAGAGTGAGAGGAGGCATGAGTGGAGGGAGGGGCAGAGGGAGAGGGAGAAGCAGACTCTCTGCTGAGCAGGGAGCCTGATGTGGGGCTCAATTCTAGGACCTGGAGAGCATAACCTGAGAGCCGAAAGCAGACGCTTAGCCAACTGAGCCACCCAGGCACTTCTGGTTGAGGATTTTATAATCTTCCCACCCTCTCCCCCCGCTATCCCCAGCAGTAGACTCCAGAATCTGTGCTGCTTGCCCTGTATCACTCCAGGACCTGGGCCCTGTATGTGAGAGAAACTTGATAAATATGTGTTGAGTGAATGTACATACAGTACCTCCACCACTCAACTTGGATATTAGTAAATATGAGTGAGTTGTTGAGTAGATGGATGGAATCTCTCAAAGTTGGCCAGAAAATGAAAGGAAAGCCTGTTTTTCCCTATTCTTGAGTTGGCAAAACTACTTTCCCAAATTTTTGGTGTCCTAGATGGATCTTACATTCTTTTTTTTTTTTTTAAAGATTTTATTTATTTGTTCATGATAGACACAGAGAGAGAGGCAGAGACACAGGCAGAGAGAGAAGCAGGCTCCATGCACCGGGAGCCTGACGTGGGATTCGATCCCGGGTCTCCAGGATCGCACCCTGGGTCAAAGGCAGGCGCTAAACCGCTGCGCCACCCAGGGATCCCTGGATCTTACATTCTTAAAGGATATCTTGTAGAATGTGGGTTTGTCGATGAGCCTATGTGTTGATACTGTCTGCATGTACCTGTGAGAGCCCATAGTAGTGCCACACTGCCCTGTCCCCATCTCTATCTGTTTCACAATTTCCTGTCTGGGCCCTTGAAATCTTGATTTGCACAGTTATTTGTCTTTCTGCTCTTCACGGTGCCCTCTTAAGGCATTCTTTATTATTTCAGTCCTAAGAACACAAGTCCCATTGAAAAGAACATGCTTTTAATGAAGCCTGCTTAGAGATGGCCTTGATGGTGGGGGTGGGGGCTGTCAGGGCAGTGAAGGCCATGAGCCCTTTGTCACAGGAAGCATCATGAACACCAAAAACTCACTCAGGCCCTGGCCACTCTGGAATCTCAGCTCCACGCTGTGCCAGGTGTGTTTTGGCCATGAGGGGCGTTTTCTCTTCCAGAATCAGATGCAGCCATTCTCTTCCAATGGGCTGGATATTTAACTGGGTCGGCCATAAGCAGTGTTTGTCACCCGCCTCTGTGCTAGGTTCTAAGGATGCAGCAGTAGGAACTTGGATTTAAAAGGGGAGATACACAGATTTGATAGGGAAAAATTAAGAAATCTGGCCATGCCAGATATTGGAGAAGACGTTATCCATCCACAGGTCTCTGGCCTGTGGGACTTGGTTCTTTATCTAGCAGACCTGAGCCCTCACTCCTGACCTGGCAGTTCTGGTCAGGGCCTGCATCTTCCAGAAACCCTCCTTGCACTGTGCACCAGGCAGGCTTCTTGTGTGAGAGGGAATTCATTGCATCACTTTCCAGCAAAAAACTGGAAATGACCCATGTGCACATCAATAGGAGGCTGAATGGGGGTCTGTGTGTACTGTGTGACATACAGCATCCCCAACAAATGAGCTGCAGGTGTAGGCAGCATGGGCACGAGCTACAGATTTCAAAAACTCAGAAAACAAAGCAAAGTATTGATTAGGCATATGTATTACATATGTAGTGAGCTTCCACACAACCGTGTACATGTATATATAAAAAGTAAAGAATGCCACACACCAAATTCAAGAGAAGAGTTGCCTCCAGCTGGGGGGCAGGCCGGAGAACTAGGTGGGGGAGGAGCACAGAGACTGAAGTTATTGGTGATGTCTTAGTTCTCAGGGTGGTTGATGGGGCCATGTATACTTACTCTGTTGTAATTTAGCTCAGTAAGTACCGGGAAGCACAGACTGGCAATAAAGCAGCAATGGCAATACAGGAAGTCAGGTTCAGAGCACCCTGGGGAGAGTAACCAGCTCGGTCTGGAATGAGCAGGAAAGCCATTCCAGGGGATACCCTGGGATGAAAGGGATTTCAGGTGGAAGAAGTCCCACGGAGAAGGGTGCTCACAGGCAAAATGAATGTGTGGTTGTGTATGTAGGGAATTGTTCAAGCTTCCCCTGGTTGCGGCTCAAAGTGTTGGGAGAATATGGGGCAGAAAGAGCTGTTGAGGCAGGCCACGTGGCAGTGGGAGGCTCCAGGGAAGGCCATGTGGAGAAGCCAGGCAAGCCAAAGTCCTTGGTGGGACAGCAGCGGGGGTGTCAGCTGCAAGGCCCCTACCCAACCTGAGCAGCTTACCTATTGTGGGGACAGGTGGTGGTGGCCAGAGGGCTGATTGCCCATCCAATTTTGTTTGACCAAAGGATCTTCCTGTTCACAACAGCTATGCGCAAAAGGTTTGAAAGTGGTGATGTGGAAGAGGAGAGCCCGTGTAGAGGTTGGTGCCAAAGAGTTGCATCATCCGACATGTGTTTTAGAAAGCTGGCCTGGAGAAAGGAGATGTGTGGGGTGGGGGCTGGAGGACAGCTCCTGGGGCAGCTACGGGCCGCAGGGTGGGGTGGAGGGGTAGAGCCATGATTTGGGGCCTGCCTCACTCGGCAGATGCTTAGTGTAAGATAATATTCTCCGGTTACTCTAAGGTGCATTCCTGAAAATCTTAGTTTCCCATTGCTCTTGTAGATCATTTCAGAGATGTTTTATGTTTCTCTTTGATTGATCTTGGCTGTGGCTTTTGACACTGCACTTCTCACTTTCTCCGCCCCCTGACCTCTTGGTTAGGTAGTTAATGATCTTTAAACAAACACTTGAGTATTATGGCTCTCCAGAAAAGGGCCTGGCCTCCTGGGCCCAGAGCAGCTCAGCATTCTCCCTTCATCCAGGGAGAAGACGAGTGCTCCACACACCTGGGTTTTGCAGATGGAGATGCTTGCAACCTGAAAGCCAAAGTGTCTTGAACTTAAGTTTCGATGGCAAGTTTTCTGAAAAACATTACCCGTTTCTTTGCTGCACTAAGCGTGATCTCATCTCCTCTCTGACAGTGGATCTTAGTAGGAATGTTCATTGATTTCGTGGAATGTTTATTAGAGCCTTTCTCATGTCTGTTCCTGATTTACAAACTGTGGGTGCAGAAATCTGCCTGGTGTGGTAGTTGGGGCGGTTTCCAAATAGAGATAGATCAGGTTACTCCTCTGCCTAAACTCCTCTGTGACTTCCGGCCTGCCCTCATTGCCCTCCCTGCTGCAGCCCTCCCATGGCTTTGTTTTCAGACCCACAGAGCCTCCATCCTGGGCCTATACACTCATCAGCTTCCCTTCAGAACTCTCTTTTTTTGGATCTTCACACGACTTCTAGAGGGTCTTAGCTGAGAAGACCCTCCACAGAAGTCTTCCTTGACCACCACTCTAAGAAGCCAGACCTTCCCCCAAATGCTAGGCCTTCTCTATATGTTATAAATGATACACATATTATATGTGATACAACAAGGTATATATAATATGCTCATATAATTATGTTATGTATTTACATATGAGGTTTTATATATGAATTATATCAATACAAACTTAGTTGATGTTAACATATTTGCAGTTTTGTTGCTGTTTCTCACTCTATTCCTACTCCCAGAACAGTCTTTGGCACACTCAGGACTGTGTCCTGTGAGTAAAGAGTAGCCTGCCCTGGAGAAGCCTATGGGCTTCCATAGGGCCCATAGGCAGACAGGCACTGACAGCAGAGCAGGCTGTGTATGACTCAGAGGGGCTGGGGTAGCACTAAAGAGAAGGGGGTAGATCCTGCCCACTGGGGGTAGACTTTCTAGAGCAGCCTGTGAGAGCCCATAGTAGTGCCACAGGAGTCTGGCCTGGGCTTTCAAGGACAAATGGCCATAGCTTGGCAGGCTGAGGACCTGTGGGGCCATTCTGGATGTGATGGCAAGCCTATACAGAGGGTTCAAGGCAAGAAAATGCTGGAATGGAGTCTGGGGTGGAACAGGGACTAGGACAGAAGGAACTAAGGAGGTAGCTCAGGATTCGATTGCTATGACCACCACCTACATCCTGGACTAGGGCGCCCTGTGGGCCACATGTTTGCAGGTGGAGCTTGCTCTGGCCAAGGGGAGTCTGACTGCCCCAGAACTCTTCTGGGCTGGCATGCCGGGTGCCAGGTAAGTGTTGGCAGCGCTGAGATAGGACTTCTCTGGCTGGAGCCACTCCCCACCCCAGCCTCAAGGCTCTTTGTTTCATGAGCTTTCTCTTTTGCTACCCACCAGGTGGTGAAGAAGGTGAAGTCCATGCAGATGTTTCACATGCCTGTCACGTCAGCCATGCAGGGAGACCGGCTGGGCATCTGCGTCACTCAATTTGACCCCAAGCTGCTGGAGCGTGGCCTGGTGTGTGCTCCGGAGTCCCTGCACACTGTCCACGCGGCCATCATCTCTGTGGAGAAGATCCAATATTTCCGAGGGCCCCTGCAGACCAAAGCCAAGTTCCACATCACAGTGGGCCATGAGACAGTCATGGGCCGGTTGATGTTCTTCAGCCCTGCCCCTGATAACTTTGACCACGAGCCCGTGCTGGACTCCTTCGACTTCTCTCAAGAATACCTCTTCCAGGAGCAGTATCTAGATAAGGATTTGGCACCAGCAGTGACAGACAGTGGTGAGGCAGACAAGAAGACGGGCCAGGCCACAGAAAGCCGCTGTCCTCGGCAGCAGTGGGCCCTCGTGGAGTTTGAGAAGCCTGTCACCTGCCCTCGGCTGTGCCTGGTGATTGGCTCCAGGCTAGATGCAGACATTCATGCCAACACGTGCCGTCTTGCCTTCCACGGCGTCCTGCTCCATGGGCTGGAGGGCAAGGACTATGCCGAGAGCTTCTTGCCCAGGCTGAACGTGTATAAGCTCAAGCACAAACATGGCCTTGTAGAGCGGGTAAGCAGTTCCTCCACCCATCACCCTTCCTTGTCAGGCTCAGGTGGCTGGGATGGACACCATTGGGATCCGTGATGAGAACCAATAGGAAGACCTTATAGGCCTTCTCGTCCCAACTTCTGAGGTTTTCAAACAAAGAAACTGAGGCCCAGAGTAGCCGAGTGGTAGCCCTCAGCCAACAGAGACGGGGCCTAAACCAAGGCAGGGGAGCTCCACTGCACCTATCTCCAGCCAGCCATCCCTGCCCTCACCTTGGTAATAGAGGTGGCCTATATAGGGCAGAGCAGTCCTGGTCCCTCACACAAACTAGTTTCAGACAGCAGCATTTCACCTGGGCCAGAAGCCAGTGGTATTAGTAGCCTCTTTGAGTTTCAGATAAGAAGCTGGGCCTTGCACCTCACAGCCTGATAACCAGCCCCTCGCTCTCATGGCCGCAGTGGGGGCTGAGCCTCCATCAGGCAAGGTGGCTGCTGGGTTTGCCCCCAATCCAGTCATATTAAAGGAGGGAGCATGGCTGGTCAGTGCAGGGCAGGCCCGGCCAACCATGTCCTTGGCCTGTGGGGAGGGGGAAGGGTGAAGGATGATGGTGGTGGGAGATGCCAGAGGGCAAGAGGTTGGAAGGTATGGGAAGGTGAAACAGTGGGAGAGGCCGGCCTGCTGGCTTCCTCTGGTTCACAGTCCTTTCGTGAGGGTAGGCAAATGGAATAGCCTAGAGCCTTAAGGGGTCCTGAAGTCCTGAGATTGCCTTCTGTCAGGTGGGCCCCGCCTACCCTCTGTATCTATCATTGTTGATCTCAGTGGGAATCCCTGCCTCCTGGGCCTCCAAGAGATGGGTGGAGAATGTCCAAACCTCTGTCCAAACCTCACTCCCTGAATGTGGGTCCCCGAGGGGCAAGGGTGGCTGTGGGTGTTCCTGGGACTTGTCTCTGAGCCAGGTGAGCATGGCAGTGCTGAGACCCCAGTGTTGGGAGGCTTAGGCTATAGTGGGTTCTGCCCTGAGGCCCTCAGCAGAGCTGCAGTTTTGTTCGTTAGATAGCAAGATGAGGGTTACCCCTCCCCCATGCAGCACCCTGCCTGCATCAGCATAGGCTCGGGCATGGGGTCTGACCTTTATCTAGTAGGCACTCAGGAGAAAGTATCAGGGCCTTGGGCACCCAGCTGTGGACAGGGTTTTCCACTGCCATCCCCCACCATCTCCTTCCACTCTCAGATCCCCACGTTTCTCCTCTGGAACTCTGTCACTTCAGAAACTCACACTCCCCTCCTCCCTGTCTCAGGATTCATCCTGGTGCTCAGGCCCAGTTCCTTTCCTATCTTGCCTGTATTAAGACCTGCCCTCTGGTGGGGGACTTAGTAGAAGTTTCTTACTTGCCCACTCACAGTGCATCTAAAACTCAGGATCCCGTAGTTTTATAAGCTCAAGCCTCCCACTCCAAGGCCAACCTTGCCCCCTCAGGCAAGCACGGTCAGCCTGCGTTGCTGGGCAGCATGGTCACCCTGCGTTGCTGCTGGAGTCCCAAAGCTGAAGCCATGTCTGCATCCTCTGCTCTTTGCCATCTGCCCCCCTTTGTTGTTTTTTTTTTATCTGCCCCCCTTTGAATGTTGGTTTCCTCATCCACAGAGCGGTAGCCCAAACTCCCAGCACCTCCAGGAGAGGTCAAGGTCTGACTATGGGGACCACTCAAAGGTTCCATCAGCCTGGGGCCAGCCCCAAGATGCTGATTGAAGACGAAGGTGATAAAGTGCATGTCACTCGTTCCTCTAGCTTGATTTATTAGCAGTATTATGAAGCATAATTATTCTCTGGTGAAATATCTGTCATAGAGTAATGTCCTACTTGGTAAGTTCACAGGTCTAATTGCCTCACACAGGCCTGTTGGTGGTGGAGCAGCAGTTACTCCCTTTGAGAATGAGGAGTGTGTGTTTGTGAGGAGCAAATAAACATACTATTGAATGCCTCTTGCTTCCTAAGGGCAGTGGGGAGGGCCCAGGAGACGTGCTGACCCAGGCCCTGCCACCAATCTGGGGCATTCCTGAGGCCACAGCCCTTTTCTGCTTAGTCCAGGGAGGCCAGAAGTAGAGGCATAAGAGCCATAGACTTGCAGTGAACAGATCCCACATAGAAACCCTGAGCAGAAAAAAAAAAAAAAAAAAAAAAAGAAACCCTGAGCAGAAAGGCTCTTTCCAACCAGGGACTGCTTCAGGTGGGGCTATGGATGTGTGTGGAGGGGTCCTGAGACTGGAATCCTGCAAGGAAGGACAGGGCGCAGGCACCCAGGTTCCTCCTACCAGCTCTTTAAGGCTCTAACTGAATGGATACTTGTCCTGTTTCCCTTCTGGGCCCAGGGGCAGGAATACACCTGCCTCCTGCCTCCCTGCACCCCATCCCTGCTCTGTTTATTCAACACCTACTGTGTGCCATTGTTAGCTGCTTACATTATTTTGAATCCTTATAAAAATTCAAGGAGGAGGTTATTACTTTTCCTATGTATTTTTTTTGAAATTATTAAATAGATCACTTTCTCCCTTCTATAATTATATGTAAGAATTTGGGGAAAGTAATATATGCACATGGTAAAAAAAATAATTCAGACAACACAAAAAATTACTTTAAAAAAAAAAAGCGAGTTTCCCTGCTCTGACCTCAGCCCTCAGGGCCCCTCTGCAAAGGCAGCCACACAGGAAACCAGCTCAAGAGATGTAAAACGACCCACCCACATCACAGGATGGCCAAGTCAGGATTTGAACCCAGCACTGATGACCTCTGAGCCCTTTTCTTTCTAGCAAATCTGGTAGATTCTTGCCCAGTGAGTTGAGAGGCTAGTGTGCTCTCAAGAAGCTGGAGTCTCTTTGGTGGGAGACTTTTCTTCCTGGTAAGGTTGGTAAGCATAGAACTTGGGGGTCACGCACACTGGGCTCAGACCCTGGCTGTGCCATGTAACAGCTGTATGCCTTGGGCAGCCCTTTTATTTCAATATCCTCATTCCTTTGAGGAGCAGTCTCCACCTCACAGGTAAAATGGCTTTATATATAAGAGTTCAGTCTAGCTCAGGGGAGGCAGGAAGATTTCCTAGTACAGCTCACAGTAGAAGGCCAGGCTTATTCCAGTGGGCAGCCCTCTTTGCTTTGAGCAAGACCCAGAGTGCACAGAGATTTTCGGAACACTTGATTGGCCACAGCCTTTGCCATGTGGCAGACTGGTCAAATGTGCCAGCCTGGGCTTCAGTCTCAGCCTGACCAACCTCCTGGTGTGGAGATGTGGGCAGGTCCAAGGAATTCCACAGCTCTGCACCAGGGGGTGAGATGTGGGCCAGTTGGGGAGTGCATGAAGGTTGTGAGATCAGTGCTTGGCTCCTATTCTGCACTTGTTCTTTTATTATTATTAATTTTTAAGCCCTTAGAGTCAGAATAATAAATCCTGGAGCTTGGGGCAGAATGATATTCCAGTCCTTTCTCCAGGACTTCATTGCCCCTCTCTGAAGCACAGGGACAATCCCCTGGTCCCTGTCAAGAGCCACCCTGGACTGGTGCAAATGGCATTTGGGGAGGGAACTAAGAGTCATGCTGGCTGCTGGGTGTGCTTGACCAGGGCAGGGAGTCCCCAGTGCTGATCTTGCCCCAGCTGCCTGCCTCTGAAAATTGCTAGACACTTTGAAGCTACCACCCCACCCCAAGGCATACTTCCATATAAAGACATCTCCAGGAGCCCAAGTCATCTTGAAAAGGTTAAATTCAAAGATGTCTGGGTGGCTCAGTGGTTGAGCTTCTGCCTTTCGGCTCAGGGCATGATCCTGGGGTCCTGGGATCAAGGCCTGCATCAGGCTACCCACGGGGACCCGGTTTCTCCCTCTGCCTATGTCTCTCTCTGTGTGTCTCTCATGAGTAAATAAAACCTTTAAAAAAAAAAAGAAAAGGTTAAATCCAGTCTCCTGGGCAGGTTCTTCACCACCATGGCAAACCAACTCCCAGCCCCTGCTCCATGATGCTGAGCAGACTCCTTGTGTCTGCTCTACAAACACAGTCACTTTCTGGGAGCTCAGCTTGGGCCTCCAAGACATCCTCCATTTATAAACAAGGAAGGTCCAGCCCTATATGGATATATGTTGAATGGACACTTTCCATCTGGACAGACTTAAGGCACATAGTGCTTCTGAGCCCATTGCCTAAAAGACATTATTCATCCATACGTCCAGATGTTTACCTAGCTTCTGTGTGTGCCAGGCAGCAAGGTGGACAGAGTTCTTGTTCTCGCAGGAGAGACTGACAAGGATTAGTACCTTAGATGCTTTCAGGTAGTAGTAAGTTCTAGAAAGAATATAACAGTGAAATAAATACAAACTGCTGAGGATAGTACCTGGCACATAACGAGGCCAGCCATTAGCCTTCCCCGGGGTTTTCTCTTACTTTTGTGCTTCATTTGCTCACACTGGAGGATGGGTCAAGTTCCCCTGCAGAAGTGGCTTCACTCAATGGTGTCACCTAGAGTGTCGGTGGCCTATGGGCCACATCCAAGCAATTGGTCTTGGCCCAAATCTAATCATCTTAAGCAAGCTTTTCTTCTCTGGATACTTTTTTTAGCTACTGTAATCAAACACAATTTATTTAACTTACCACCAGTAAATGGCTTTCCTTGCTTGGCTAACAAATGAACCACTTGGAAACTTACTTTGTAGCCTATTCTCTCTCTCTCTCTCTCTCTCTCTCTGTTTTCTTTTGTGAAGAAATTCTGATATGATGAGATGTGCTGCTTGAAATCATCTCTTTTTTTTTTCTGTGAGCTGAGAATAGTATGATGTCAGTGTATGCTGTATTTTATTAACACAGCCAATAACAAACACAGAACTTTGCCATGTAGTTCAATAAAATAATAATCTGCATGTCACTGAGCATTAAAAGTGTGACATTAAAAGTCCACTTTTCCTATTTTGACATGGTACCTATGCACTGGTAATAAAAATGAATAAATAGAACATATGGCTGGGTGAGGTGCTGTGGAACCGTCCCAGAGTTACGGTACCCAGTACTACCCGGTCTCTGTCACAACTGCTCACCTTTGCCACTGTGGCACAAAAGCAGCCATAGTCAAGGTAGAAGCAAGTAGTTGTGGTGGGGTGCCAGTAAAACCTTACTGATGGACACTGAAATTTGAATTGCTTACAGTTTTCATGTATCATGAAATACTATTCTTTTGATGTTTTTCAATCCATTAGAAATTAGAAGAACCTTCTTAGCTCGAAGGCCATATAAAAACAGATACTGGGCAGAATTTGGACCCCTAGCTATAGTGTGTCCTCCCCTGATCTAAATGGTAAATAGGACTCTTGAAACAGACTAAGCATCCTGCAAGGAAAAGTCTAATCACCATCTACAACCACAAGTTCTCAACTTTGTCTTCATTCCTCAGGAATTAGGTCCTGGGAAGGGAGCTTTGCTAACAGATATGCTCCAGAGAGGGATCCCTGGGTGGCGCAGCGATTTGGCGCCTGCCTTTGGCCCAGGGCGTGATCCTGGAGACCCGGGATCGAATCCCATGTCGGGCTCCCGGTGCATGGAGCCTGCTTCTCCCTCTGCCTGTGTCTCTGCCTCTCTCTCTCTCTCTCTCTCTCTCTCTCTCTGTGTGACTATCATAAATAAATAAAAAAAAAAAATTAAAAAAAAAAAAGATATGCTCCAGAGGTCTCACCTCAGAGGGGCAAGGAAGAGAAGTGAAGGTGTTCTAAAGGGCTAGTCTTTCTAGGGAGATGGCTTGGGAAAGGGAATTAGAGCCCATGGTGATGGGGGAGATTCTTAGTATCCTGTTTTCAAGTAAAAATATAGAAATTTGTCTAAGATTATAAACACAGAGAAGGGGGAAGAAACTATGAATGGAACGGGAAAGCATAGCACCTCCACACACACAAAGGAAAAATTGGAATGAATTTAAACCAACAAAAATGAGGGAAACAAAAACATTGTTCATAAATAATCACAAAAATAAAAGGAACAAGAGTAAATAGTCATTATACTAAACATGAATGGCCAAATTCTCCTGCGTAATACAGACTGATAGGTTGGATTAAAACACAAAATCCTCCAGTTATATGCTATTTGTTGGAAACACACAATGGTGACCGAAGATTAGGAATAAAAGGAGGGGCAGAGAAATGTCAGGTGACTGAATATAAAAGGAAAGTATGAATGGTAATATTAATTTAGACAAAAATATTCACCAGGATAAAGAGAAGCATCATGTAATGATAAAGGGTGTGGTTACGAACTTGCACCTACCAAACCTATAAAAACAAAATGTTAGAAATCCAAGGAAAAGTTGGTAATAAGTGGAGTCATAATTATAGTGGGCACTTTAGAATGCAGATTCCAGAATTGAACAGGCCCACTAAACAGCAGATAAGGACACAGGGGTGTAACACAAGGCTACACTTGACTTCTAGATAGAAACAGAGAGAATACACTTTCTCTTTTTTTCCTGTGGGACATTCATTTGAAAAATATTTATAGAATACCTGTGTGCTGTTTTCAGGGCTGGGGATAACAATAAATAAGAGAGACAAAATCCCTGTCCTCGTGGGACTTAGATTCTAGTTGTACCCGTGGCCACAGAGAAAACTCTAGTAGATTTTTTTTTTAAAGATTTTATTTATTTATTCATGAGAGACAGAGAGAGAGGCAGAAACACAGGCAGAGGAAGAAGCAAGCTCCATGCAGGGAGCCTGATGTGGGACTCGATCCCGGGACTCCAGGATCACGCCCTGGGCTGAAGGCAGGCGCTTAACCGTTGACCCACCCAGGGATCCCCTCTAGTAGATTTTTACAAGTAGAAGTCACGAACTGTTAAAATTATAAGTGAAGAATAGATATAGATACGTAGATGTGTGTGTGCATTTGTTCATTTTTTCATGTGTTCGCAGCTTGGAAATTTGCAAGCAGTAAGTTGCTGTTCATTTGGCTAAGGCTTTTCCTCATACTGTTATATAATGTAGAACCCCTTAGTAATTTTCTCTTTCTTCGGGGTTTTTGTGTGTGTGTGTGGACTTTTTTGTGGTCCCTTGATTACATCGCAAAGGAAGCCTTAGATTCCCTTGAAGGTGACTTTAACACGCCTCTGTTCCGTGCCAGTCTGCTTTTTGAACAGTCAGAAAACAGGCCCGAGGTAGGTCCTTCCAGTAGCAACAGTCTGTGACTAGCATCCAATTCATTCTTTTAATTGTATTTACTTTACCGTCAGGTTCCTGTTTATGGCGACTCTTGTCTCTCACAGGTACCATGTGCAGTTTCCCTTTAAGCACAGGTATTTCAAGAAAGCAATTAGGTAAAGGCTCTTTCTTCACAGGTGTACAGAGGTTTGGCAAAGTGAAGGGGGGGTGGAGAGGGTTTCTGAACTGGGGCAGAGCAGCTAAGCCCCACTCCAGAGAGCCCTTCATTGCGGCCTTGTGCAGATTCAGACCCGCTGCTCCTCTCAGTGAGCTGGGCCGAGGGTCATGGGAAAGGTGGCCTTCCTGTGGAGGACAGACCCACATACAAGAGGGCCTCAGGGAGCAGGAGGGAGCAGGACTCCACTGAGGTGGGGGAGGGGGTCCGCTAAGGGGAAAGCACAAAGAGCTAGTGTGACCTTTGAGCTGTGCCTTGTGACCGGTCAGACGTGTGGGGTGAGGGGGGTCCCCAGGGCTAGGCACTGTCTCTGCAGAGGCACAGTCTGGAAAAGGGCCCTCAGCCCGGGAGCACCCAGCCCCTGAGGGATGGGAAAGCTCCAGTGTGTAGGTAGGCCGGACCACTAAAGTTGCCAGCAGAGCAGGCAACGCAGGTTGGGGGCTGGGGGAGGCTGGGGCTTGGTTCCGATTGTGCGGGAGAAATCCCTGGAGGAGGATCAGCCAGGGCAGCCTACAAAGTGGGTATCCACTCAAGGTCCCCAACCTTGTCTCATTCTGAGCCTGGGTACCCAGGCTGAGTTGAGTGGTCTGGCTTCACTGAAGCTACTTAGTGTGGGGCCGTTTCCTCATGTGTAACAATTGCATGGGAGAAGGTGGGGCGGACAAGAGCTCCTGGCGGAGGACACAGAGTACTCTGTGCTGCCTGCCCTGCCGTGCTCCACTTCACACCTCCGCCTGCTGCCACACCCCAAGGGCCCTCCTCACCTCCCGCCTTGCCCCAGTAGCTTGCTTACACAGTTCCAACTACATCGTTTTCTCCTAAACAAAGGTGGTCCCACCAGCTCTTACTCAAAAATCCCTTTGGGCCAACCTCATGGCCAAGGTAAAGACAATACTCACACCTTAGCTACCATGGCTGGCCTGCCACTAATTGTGAAGTTGGGTCTCAGGGTGTGGCAGGCTGAGGAGACAGGCACACAGGACCAAGGGGATGCCTCTTTGTGACCAGGGCTGGAGGAGAGGAGAGAAGAGGAGTGGACCAAGTATGGCAGTGTCTGCAGGCACAGGGAATTCGGGTTCCAGCCAGGGCCCCAGGGGATGCTGGATGGCCCCCTGCACAGGTGTGAGACTTTGGGGGAGTCTCTTTCCCTCAGTGTCCTTACTGGAAAAACAGGGGCTATGCTCCCTATTGCATGGGCTGGTGTGGGGCAGGGAGACAAGTACATATAAAATGGTGAGTGCTATACCTGGCACAGTAGGCCATTGTTAAGCATTGGCTCTCTTCATTGTTATATACTTGGACTTTCCTGAGGACACAAATGCCTGGGTTCCCAGCTGGGGTGGTGGCAAGACACTGGCATCCACACCTCTCCTGCAGTGGGATCAGGCCAGGCATGCCAACCATCCTGGCTCTGGCACCCTGGTGCCGGATGGGGAAGGCCTTAGGGCTGGACCAGGGAGCCTGCAGCATGAGCCCAACGAAGTGTAAACATGCAGACGCCACCAGGAGTGCTGGCTGGCTTTGAAGTCTAAAGTACTGCTGCCTCCCAGCTCTTGGCTCACCCCACTCCACTGCTGATGGCTTGTTAAATGTGCCCAGGGCACTGGAGAGCTTATGGCCAGGCTGCAGACCAGCCCAGGCTCCCTGCGGTCCTTCCTGAGCAGGGACCAGCTAGCAGACCCCAGCCCTTGGAGGAAGTGGCACTATGATCTACCTGGTCCCTGCGGCCACTTTGCTAACTCTTGCGGCCCTGGGCCCCATCCAGCAGGCTGAAGGCTGTGTCCGCTCCCAGGCTACTTGAGAAAACAGAGGTACCCCCTGAAGCAGAGGGAGATCAGATGGCTGTCCTAGTGTTCCAGCCCTAGCCCAAGCCCTCAGCCCCTCCCCTCCCTTCCAAGTGTCAGCATCTGATAGTGGAGAGTCTTACTCAGCTGCTGAAGTGCCTGTGAGCTTCCTTTTAAAGATTGCTTTTTTGGTCGAATACAGACACAGGGTCAAGGCACTGGAAAGAGCTGGCTGTGGATTGGCCCAGCTTGGCCATAGACAAGTCACTCTTTCCCCAACACCCCCTCCCCATCCCCAGAACTGATTTCTTCTGTAAAGGAGCTACAGTGGGGAGTTGATGAGATCACACTGCTGAGGGCCGAGGACAGGGCCTGGCATGAAGCAAGTGCTCACTAAAATGTCCCCTTTTTCCTCCATGAAAATATAACTGCCTTTTCGAGCCGTGCCTTGGTTCCTTATGAGCCCCAGACAGACAGCTTTACTTGAATCGGTGCCTGAGTGATGGAAGACAGACCCATGGAGGGAAGCTTGTTAAATGTGCCCAGGGCACTGGAGAGCATGCTGACAGGGTGCAGGGAACTGGGACGTGTGGCTTGCAATGGACGAGCGAGGGACCTGCCCACCCCTGGGACAGAGGTGGGCAGATGCCTCCTTGGGTGGGCGCCTTCTGTGATGCCCAGAGCCTGGCCTGCCCCGGACCTCCTCACTGGGCCTCTGCAACTCACTTGACCAAATGAGATGGGTTGAAAGCTGCTCTCCTTTCCTGGGTTGACACCACGGATTGCAGTGAGGTTGGTTGTCACTTAAAGCAATCTTTCACATTAGAAACCTTGCCCCTTCTCATAATAACATTGGAGGTGGATACGTTCACCCTGTTTTCCCAGAAGAGAACAGTGAGGCTCAAAGAAGTGATATAGCCTGCCCAAAGTCCCACTGTGGCTGGTGGAGGAGCGGCCCTACCTTGCAGGCCATTCCAGGGCCTCCCTCTCCCTGCCATACCAAGCCATTGCCCTGTAACTGGGGAAGAAGAAAAGGTATCCTCTGGGCGTGATGTTTCTGATGCCAAATAAGGATGGGTGACACCAGAACAGCAGCATTGCAGGGACTCTTAGGGAAGTTGTCGATCCTGGTGCCTGTCAAGTGCCCTGGGAGAATTACCACCTGTGTGCCAGCCTCATTGGTGATCCAGGCAACTTCTGAGTTCTTCCCTTGTGGATCCCTTCCCTGGTTGTGTCCTCAGCGAAGATCTCGCTATAGGATAGAGGGTACAAGGGAGAGAACCAGAGTCCCAAGAGCAGCCGCCAGCATGTAGTCTGTGCAGAGTAGGTGTCAGCATCCCTGCTTTTCTTCAGTTAGATAACTCTCCATCTCTTGGTTTCCAAGTATGTCTTAGTTGTTCTTGCCAACACCCCTAAAAAACAAACAAACAAAAAAAAAACAAAAAAAAAAACCAGCCTTTTCAGAGGAACACACTGAGATCAGGGAAGTCCCTTGCCCAAAGTCCTGTTGCTGGAAAACGCAGTCTAGACTCAAACCCCCCAGCCCTTCCTCTTGCTTTAGTCCTCCTCACAGCCGACTGAGCAAGTAACTTGGGGCCCCACTGCACAGCTGGCTGCCCCTCTTTGCTTGATGCCAGTTCTCTAATTTGAATTAGAATCATCGCTTCAGAACTTGGGCAGTTCCCAAGCCTCATCATGGAAGCTGGGCCCTGAGAGAGACACACACATGTAATGACATAATTATGTGCACTGGCAGCCAGGTCCCCACTCAGAGGCTGGGGACAGTAGGGACTTGCCCGGCGCATAAGCGAGGTCCTGGGCTTCCATGCGCAACCAGTGACTGCTCTTTGGGAACTCACTCTCTGGTGACTAAAGGCTAATATTCATGCAAACAGTGAAAGTCCCCACTTAGAGTTATTGTTGTAGCTGTGCTGGCCTAGGTTCAGCATTGTTTCCGAGGAGCAAGGCCTGCTGAACAAGTCCCACATGCATTTCTTTTGGTTTGACGTCACAATGATTGATTTCAAAATGAAAAGCCTCCAACTGTTTGTTCTCTGAAGGTTTTTCCTCATTGGATGTGCTGGTGTCCGATCTCTGAGGTCTCTCTCTTTTAGCTGGAAGAATCTATAACTTGGAGACAAGCCCAACCACTGGGCATGCACACATATTCTAGAGATGAATAGGGCGGAGAAAATGCATTTCCTCCAGCCCTGCCCTCTAACACCCAGGACAAACAATGACCCCAGGTCTTCCAGAAGCTTCCCAGAGATGCTGGCCTCACTGCCTCTAGCAAGAAGGGCCATCATCCATCCCTCTCTCTAGCCAGACTTTGAATGAAGTTACTCACACTGGACATCTGTGAGTCCTCTCTCAGCACACCACCCCCAGGAATATCTGGAGGGCTCCTGTTCTGGGGATGCAGAAACACATTTAGGCCAGTTCCTGACTTCCAGGACCACCAATTGGGGCAGCTGGTGCAGACAAATTGCTGCTGAGCCAAGACCCACACATAGGCCTTGTCCCTGCCCCTTCCAGGCTCTGTGGCTGGCTCACATCTGCGTGTGGCACCCTGTAGGGCTGGGGACACAGGACCTGCTCCTGCACCCCCCCCCTTCCTGTGTGTGGTGCAGTGGGGTAGGTCCTGAGGGAAGAAGAACCCCTGCCCAGGAAGTGTGGGACAGCTCTGTGTGAACCTGCCATAACTCTCTTAACTCACTTTGTAGATGGGGAGCTAAGGCCCACAGTGGTTAGGCCGTGGGCCAGAGTCTCCAAGACCACAAGACCAGGGCTTTGAGCCCAAGTAGGCTGGTTCCAGAGCCCAGGC
The DNA here is from genome assembly GCF_053574225.1 of Canis aureus. Classification (NCBI taxonomy): domain Eukaryota; kingdom Metazoa; phylum Chordata; class Mammalia; order Carnivora; family Canidae; genus Canis; species Canis aureus. The sequence goes on from NC_135629.1 coordinate 3,385,626, forward strand.
TCTGGCCCACTGCACAAGAAGGAGCTTGGCATTCCTTCCAGAATTGGCCCTTCTGTGTGAAACCTTAAGAGCTATGTTGGACAATAGCATTCAAGTCTGTTCTTAGCTGCAGCTAATCACCTCATCTCCTTCTGTCTGCCCTCATACCTGGTCCTCATCCTCTTAGCCTTCTTTCTTAGTCTTTTCTTGTCTCCAGTGCGCCCATGTCCCCATACATGGCCTGTACTGGAATCTTACCAGAAGGGTGACTTGCCTCTTGGCCCCATAACCATCGGTAAAGGAAAGCTTACTCACTCCAGCCTCATTTTGTGGATGAGGAAACTGGGGAGGCCCCAGGGGAGGGGGGGGGGTTGGTCAGCAGCTTGCCTCACTGGCCCTCAGTGTATTTTGGGCTGGCAGCAAGTTGGCCCCAGAGCAAACCAGAAGCCCTTGACAGCCATGAAGTGTACTGCATCCACTGGGCTGGCAGATCTTCCTTTGATAATCAGGTGCTTGGGACGCACCTCAGTTCCTGCATATAGTGGCCAGGCTCCATCTGTCTTCCCTCTCTGCAGTTGAGATAGGCTCCTCCAATAGCTTGGGGCTTTCAGGAACTGGGACCGGCAGGGATAGGGCTGCTCTGCTGCCCCTGGGCTGGATTTGGAAGCCAGCTTGGGTGCAGCCAGTCATGGAATGACTCGGAGGAGTCCCGAGGGTAGGAAATGCCCTGGCTGGGCTCAGTCACTGCTGCCAAACCCCCACCTCCTCTGCTCTCTTGCCGTGGGGGTGAATGCAGGGAAAGCTGGAATGCATGACTTTGAGCAAGTCCTTTCACTTTGCTGAATCCCTACAGCACTTTTCTGAAAATTAACTAATGATGTGGAGGTGGCTGTCATCTGCTGAGGGTGGGAGGGGAGAGAAAGTGCAGAGGGCTGGATGGTCTGAGGGAGGAGGAGTTTGCTACCAGCTTCTCTAACTGCCTCAGCAGCTTGTGTCCATAGTGCCCATCTAGGCCATCTTCCCACTCCTGGAAGGATCCACTCAGGATGCTGGGAATGACAGTGCAGGCCATCGGTGGGCAGGAGTAGGGAGTGCCAACATTTCTGAGACCACACTGGGTTTGCAGCAGTGTGCCAAAGGCCCGCCTTCTCACCCATGTTGCCTGGCCCTACAGGTTGAATCAAAGACACAGAAGTTAGTGGGACATGACACCTAATCTGTGCTGTCATGCCTTCTGGCCAAGCCGTAAAACAGGAGTGACAGAGGCACTCCCTTTGAACTTGAATCCTTTCTAAACTGCCCCTCAGGCCCCTCCTCAGAGGGTCAGAAAAAGCCCATTCGCTCCTCTCCTTATTCCGGATGCTTAAAAAAATATTGTGGTAATGTAGGTCAGTGAACTGACCGGCACCACACACCAGCAGGATTACAGGGCCCGCCAGCCCGCACGCTGGCCCACTTGGTCAGATGAGAACATAAACAAGAAGGGCCAGGAGCCCTCGGCTTCCCCAGCCCTAGGCTTTTGTTTATGTAGCACTTAAACCAACTTTGGGGTCGTTGCAGTCTGCCGTGGAACCCCTGAAGCTTTTTGAAGTTCCCCTGAAGTTAATAAAATTAGTCTGCCCTCATTGCAAGTCCTTGGCTTGCAGGGGGAAGATGGATCCTCCGCTGTGTCTGTGGCATTTAGCTTTTTAAGTTAATATTCTATAACCAAGAGAAAGGGGAAGGCAGGGGAGAAGATGCAGTAAAAAGTCTTATGAAATGCCTTTATGCTAATAGGTAGCATGCCTGCCACCCCAGGGCCCTGGTCATGGTAGAGCCCAGCCACCAGGCCCACTGGAAGGCCACAAGATGAGCCGCCATGCTCCAACGTGATGAGGGATGACCAGCACTGAGGTGTGGGAGGGAACTAGGTACAAGGCAAGGCTGTCAGCTCCCTCTTTAATGAAACGTACCCCCCAACCACAAGTCCACTTGAGTGATTTTCTTTTGCCCCCAGAGAACCAAGAGTCACCTTCTGTCACCAGTGTCTCCCTCCCCACTTGCATATTGTGTGCATACTTACTGGGACCTGTTGTGGGTCAGGGCATTGTAAGATAGAACTTCCAGTCTGTCTGGTGAGGGACACAGATGGGCCTGGGGACAGGAGGTGCCTGCTTTGTGGGAGAGGGTCTGAAGGAAAGCTTGTCTGAGCGGAGCCTAGGAGAACTGAGTAAGATCTGGGGTGGATACAGAGTTGGGAAGAGGGTGGCAGGATGATCGATGTGTTCATTATGTTCACTGGCTCAATGATGGTAATGGTTTCATGGGTATATATGTATATCCCAAATTATCAAGTTACTTACCTAACGTGTACATGCTTATGTTATTTATCAATTATGTCTCAACAAAGTGTTAAAAGAATGAAAGGCCATAGGCAGGATGTACCAGCAATCACAGGTACGTGTTCCACATTGACTTAGGCATTCAAGGAGCATGCATGTAGTAAGTGCCTGTTGGCACACAGGAAATGCAACTGTGGAGAAGAGAGATGTGTTTCTGCTTTCATGGACCTTGGCCTGCTTGGGAGGAGTGAACAAGTAATAGATAAAGCATATCAGGGAGTGATCTGTGTTCTGAGGACAGGGACAGGACCAGGGTGTGCAGAGGAGTAAGGGCCAGGGTGCAGGAGGGGCCCAAGTCTGAAGGCCTTGATTGGAGCCCTTGCTGGGCACTGGGGGCCTGCCCAGAGATGGGGGCACCCTGTCTGCCAGTGAGCAGTCCAAAGGCAATGGGACGGAGGGAGAATGTAATTGCCTTCCCCATGGACATACAGGAGCCTCTTGAGGCAGGAGCTTTTGATTTGGCACATGGTAGGCTCTCAATAAGTATTTGTGGGAGAAAGGAAGGACATTATAAATTTGATGTGAATTTTCTGCCTGGATTGCCCATTGTATCCCTGTGGTGCCTTTTATAAGGTGGTTGTCTACGTAAGTTGTAAGCTCTTGGTACCAGGACCATGTGTTTGTCATTTCTCGGCCAGCCATGATGCTGGGCACATGCTATCAGCTGGCTCTGTCTCACAGGCTAGCAAAGGCCTGGGACCCACACAGCCTGCCCAGAGTAGCCCAGGGCATCCCAGCAGCCCCAGACCTGCCTGCTTGTCCATCTTGGTGGAGGGAGGAGGTCAGCATAGTCTTTGAATGCTTCACCCTAGGCTCTGCAAAGGCCCACCACACTTGGGTTTGAGCCTCCAGTGTACGGCTGGCTGTGGTGACTGCAGTTCCCTCAGGTCTTGCCTATAACTGCCCTGAAGTAGAAATGAAAATCCGTTGCAGACAAGGATGCTTGAGGGCTTGGGGACCCCGCCAAATGCCTCTGTCATAGGCTGAGGTGTTCTGAGTCAGTCTCTTTCTCCTAAGGACAGGTGGCCCCGCCCTCAGCAGCACAGGCTGAACTTAGGATGGGAAGTGGCAGTGAGCACCTCTGGTCATGGGGAACATGAAATAGCTAGTCCAGAGCCTTCGGCTCAGTTCAGCTGAACTTCCTGGGTCCCTACTATACCAGACTAGGCTGCTGAATGTGATAGGCAGGCCTGCCTCCCAGTTCCTGCCTCCCGGGCTCCTGACTCCCAGATCCTGCCTCCCGGGCTCCTGCCTCCCGGGCTCTTGCCTTCCGAGCTCCTGCCTCTGGGCTCCTGCCTCTGGGCTCCTGCCTCCCAGGATCCTGCCTTCCAGTCTCCTGCCTCCCGGGCTCCTGCCTCCCAAGCTCCTGTCTCCCAGACTCCTGCCTCCCGGTCTCCTGCCTCCTGGGCTCCTGCCTCCCAGCTCCTGCCAGGCTGGAAACGGAGCTCCACATGCAGGCTACTCTGCTGGAGTGGAGACAGGACACCTGGGAGCTGGGAAGCCCGGGAAAACATACGGGGCTGATCACATCTGCTGGCTCTCACTCCCCATGTCTGTAGTCAGAGGAGCCACCTCCATTCATTTCACCCAGCAGCACCCACAGATGGGTCAGAGCCCACAGCAAGCCAACCCACAGGGGAGCTCTGCAGAGCTGAGTCCTGAAGGACGAGGAGGAGTTCATGTGTGGGAATGAGATTTGTGAATTATAAAGGGCTGTGCAAGTGGAAATGATTATTCTTATCGTTATTTGTATCCGATTCATCCATCACTGGGGAGAGGAGGAATGCAAGTACCTTTTATCTGGCACTATGAATCAAATAGAATAGGATATGTTTTTCTAAAAGGGTTTTAGGGTAAATGGGACAGTTTCTGCCTTTCAAAACAATCCATCTGGGGCCCTTAGCCAAATCTTGGCGTCTTGGGCAGAAGTGAGATGTTTCTGAGGTTGAGGACAGTACAGCCCACAGGGGTTCCCCCATGAGGCTCAGCCTCAGGAGGAGAGGACATGGAGGTGGCAAGTCCCACCATTGGCAGTGCTTCTGGCCTCCACAGTGCTGCCTGGGCTAGCTCCAGCTCAGACTCGACCCCGGTCCCCAAAAGAACCCAGGCCAGTGCACAGGGCCTGGAGAGCAAAAGGAAGCCTCCCCCATTTCCCCGGTGGCAGCTGTGTGGGACCCAGCATGCTAGATGCCAGATGGAGCAGGAGTTCTGCTCCAAAGTAGCAGCAAATCTCAGGAGGAAGCTCTGTGTTAGACCTTCTGAGATCATCTGGGAGAGGGTCTAGTCCGTAACGTGCGCCCATGCACGCATAGACACACGCGCGCACGTGCCCCTCTTTCTCTTTCTTTGACTCGGAAGCCTGGCACCTTCCTGGCATGGGCCCTGCAAAGGAGCTGGGCAGGGCAGGGGAGGGGAGGCTACCTGGTGGGGGCTTTAGGTGCCATGGAAGGAGCCATGCCACCTTCCCTGAGGGGAGTATGTTGAGCTGCCAGAGGCCACAGGAGGGGAGAGTGACACTTCAGCCTTCCCTGTGCTCAATCCTTGGGGAGAGGTTCAAGGTGAACATAGCTCATGCTGAAATCAGGGCTCTCCAGGTTGGCTTTTTTATGCACACACATGTCCCTTCTGTCAGCCTGGGCCTCCATGAATAGGCGAGGGGCATAGGTTCAGCAGCAGAGGGCCTGGCCAGGGGGCAGCCAAGGAATATGGGGCTTCTGCCAGGATCGAGGTAGGAGGGCATCATTCAGAGGGCACAGTGGGGCTGTAGAGTAGATGTGGGCCAGGCCAGGAAGAGGCTCTGACAGAGTGAGGAAAGCTGTGGCTGAAATACATATGTGTGTACTGAGCTGGAGGAGCAGAGCCTGGGTTCTCAGACACTGCTAGGAAGGAAAACCAGGGAGAGGGTGAGGTGAGTTCTAGAAAGCCTTGCTGCAGGTTCAAGAGTGGATGTCCTCCTCTCAGGTTCCAAGAGTGGATGTCCTCCTCTCAACCTGGGATGCCCATGCAAGCTTTCCTCAGGAGTGCTGCCAGCCATCATTAGCCAAGTGCTCGGGGACAGGCAGGGTGCAGTGGCCGTGGAGAGGCAGGTACTGGTAGGGCGATTGTGGATTCTGAGCTCCCTTAGCCCTGGGAGTTCTGTGACCTTAGATGGATGGCCTGACTGCTGTGCCTCCATCCTGCTGCTGCCGTAGTGCTAAGTGTGATCCACATAAAGCTCTTGTAGGGGGCCTGGCTGCTCAATAGAAGTCATGGTAGTGATGAGGGCTGGTCTCCACGTAGCTCCAGTGTGTTCCATTGTCAGTGAGATGGGCAAATCACCAGGTAAGGGGTTGGGGGGAGGGGGATGGTAGCAGCGGCAGATCTGGCCTCCTCCACACACTGATGCTCTCTCTGGGGCTGGGTGTGTGGGGACAGGTGATGGATGACCACAGCGTGATCGGCCGTTCCCTGTTCAAAAAGGAGACCAACATCCAGCTCTTCGTGGGCCTCAAGGTACACCTGTCCACTGGGGAGCTGGGGATCATTGACAGTGCCTTCGGCCAGAGTGGCAAGTTCAAGATCCACATCCCTGGTGAGTGCAGTTGCTTCCTACCACTGGCAGGCACTGTGCAAACATGGCGAGATGGTGGAGACAGTGCATGGACAGTGCTCCTTGGCTCAGGATGCTCAGCCTGCCTGAGCTGACACACAGGGCCCAGCCCACTCAACATCATGGCCTCTGGTCCCACAGGCTTTTGGTTGGAGAGCCAGGGTGGGTCCTGGAAGTGCCTGGTTTGGAATCAGCCTCTGTTCTGAGCCAGGGTCAGGGTGTGAGTCTGAGCTCCTGCTCCACTGTTACCACACAGGGCTGACCTTGGATGAATTACCCACCTTGTCTGTGAAATGCAGTACCGATATTGATCTGATAGGTGCTTTGGAGGAAGAGTTGGTGAGAGAGACCACCAGGGGCCTGACATACTGCCCCAGTAGCCAGTATGGTTTCCCAGAATATGAGTTGCCACCTATGTTTTTGCCCAGTGGAGACCAGTAGGTGCTGAGCTTCTGCACAATCTGAGTTGGGACTTGTCCATGGCAGGATCAAGGGGGTGCAATTGTTCTTGGGAAGAGAGCCCTTGGATCTCTTTCATTCAGCCCTCTCTTCCATCACTCCTGCACTTACCCCATACCCATCTTTTGGAGGTCCTACCGCACACCAGGCAGGCTGTGGTGCTTGGGGGAGGGGACAGGTGGGAATACATTCAGTGAGTACTATACCTCGCAGAAAAAGTAAAGCAGGGAGAGGAAGAGAATCACTGTGTGTGTGCCTATGGACAGGCAATCAAGAAAGACCTCTCTGAGGAGGTAACCCTTGACTACAGCCCTGACCAAAGGGAAGGAGGGAGCCCCACTGACATCAAGGGAAGGAACACTTCAAGCTCCTGTCCTGTCCTCTCCACTGATCTGGTCATTACCTCAACCAAACCAGTGTCCACGCTGCTCTGCTTCAGCTTCCAAGGAGCACACATGGGTCATGAACGGGGCAGGCCAAGGTCCACACCTCCATTCCCAGGGCCCTGGGCCTGTACCTGTGGGGGCTTATTGGGAGGATAGGAGGGGAGCCACCTGGGGTTAGGGGAGCCGCACCCTGGAATACTCATCTCTCCCCCTGCTGGTCCAGACAAGGGAAGGACAGCACTGTCTGTTCCTTTTTGGGGGTGTGTAGGATCATGTTGACGCTCCACTCAGCTCCCTTCCTTTAGCCCAAGGCCAGCTCAGAGTTAGGGTGTTCCCAGAACAGGCCAGAGTACAAGAGGAGGCTTGTTTGGGGGCCCTGGGTGCTGGGGTGGGAGTACAGGGAGGGAGACACAGTACCGCTGCTTCAGTCGACTCAAGTTCACATTCCTTTGTAGGTCAGTGTTGCCTTTTTAATAGGTCTGCTTCCTGTTTGTGGCTTTTAAGCTTTTTATTAAATATAACTGGTCAGATTCCTTCATCCCACCCACCCCACTGCTCACCCTCCTCCTGCTTGTCTTTTCCTGTGGATTCCTTCCATAAAGAATTACTTTTAACCTTTTTGAAGGGTATTAATTGTAGAAGAATCTTCAGTGAACCTGAGACACCCAGTGCCAGGTGGAGGAGGAGGAGCATTGCTGGCCTCAAGCTGGATGTGCCAGAGTGTGGAGGCTGAGGATTTTGGCCTTGCACGATTTAAGGCTCCCAGAGCAGGAACAGCTCAAAGGAGCTGTCCCAGCCCACAGATTGTGGGTGGGGCTGGGGTCAAATGTGGCCTATGAGCCTTGATGCTAGCTCTGCAGGGCAGCACAGTGAGGGAAAGGGGATTGGACTAAAGATCATCTGGCTGTCCTCCCATCTGCCCCTGACCACCAGGCCTGGGTGCTCCCTGGGGCCTCTCACCTCAGGTGGCAGGGCCAGATGCCGACAGGGCCAGGTAGCCAGCAGTAGAGAGTAGTGGGGACTATGGTGGCCTGCCATAGACACTGGACTCTGAGATAGGGAATTGACACTAAGCCCATTGCTTCCCCCTCAAGATACTCTCAGAAATCAGGGGGGCTGGGCTGGTGGGACAGCCCCATCCTGACATCCAAAACGCTGGCTGACCCAGAAAGTCTTAGATTTGGAAAGTCTGATGTTTAATAGCTGCTCCCTTCAAAAAAGTGGCCTCCATTTGTCAGTCCTGGGAGGCTGGGAGGCCCTGCAAGATGAGCTAGACACCCACTGGGTCGCATTACTACAGAGAGCAGTGGAGGACTTTGCAACCAGAGTTGAATTTCCTCCTGAGGATCCTACCCGTAGCATAGTGTCTCTGCTTCCAAGTGCTGCTTCATCATGGAACCAGGTTAGTCTCCTCCATCTCCAGAAGGCCCTTGGGAACTGAGAGGGGACTTACTCATTGTCTATTTGGGTGGTCAGCCCCTGCCTGACCCGCCAGCCACAAGAAAAGAGTTGCAGTCTCAGAGAACTGGATGCCATGGGGTCCACGTGTGGTCGGAGAGCCCCTTGTGCTAGGTGGCCTGGCCTGGGCTGCCACTGCTCACCTTGGCAAGTACTGTCCTGCTGTTCCTGCCCTCCTCTCCACCCCAGCGTCCCAGCACCAGCTCCTGCTCTGAGAAGCAGCCCAGTAGGTGAGCTGGAGCCATAGCTGCTGTCAGCCCCACATACCCCACTCTGCAGGGGAAATGAGCTCCTTGATGAATTCCTGGCAGAGAAGAGCAAAGGGGAGGAAGGCACTTGTCCCTCATGACTGCCACTTCTTACTGACTCTAGGGGAGAAGGTGAACATATGCATGCAATTGTATCTTCCAAAACAATGCCTCAGAAACCTAAAATTACACAGTAGGTTGATATGACATGGAAAGCTTTTTGAGTGGCCCATCTCCCATAAGGTGCTCCTGGACCTGCCAGTTTGGGGAGGACTGAATGTAGTCTGTGCTAGTAGCATAGGTGAGGATGGTCTGTAGTGTGCATGCAGCTTACAGCCTTGTCACCAGAGAACCCTAGGCTCCAGGTACCACTGGTGTAATGTGTATCACTGCCTCTAGTCAGGTGACCACACAACTCACAAATGAAACTGACCATGTCACAGAGCTCCAAGTAGACACTCACCTTGGAAGAGCCAGAACAGCAATTATTGAGAACTACAGCCACCAGAGGCCACTGAGGACCTCATCCTCTCCATGGGCCTGTCCCACCTGCCGAGACCAGCACTGCTCGTACGTGTCAGGAAGTTGACCTTGCTGTGGGGCAGCCAGGTTCTCAATCAGACCCCAAAACAGAGGTCTTGGGTCCTGCTAACTCACACTGAGGATCATCACATTTGGGTGATCTTTAATACCCTTTCAGCTATTACTAATCACAACTAAATGACTCTAGACAGATGAGAAAAGAAAAAAAGAAATGTATGGAGTTGTACTTGCAGTAAGAACCCAGAAGGAACTTCTGCTTACTGCTCTTCAGGAGGAGCGTCACTCAGGAGCCATGACAGCTGTCTGAGGGGGACCCCATGAAGCCCCCAGAAAGGTTGGCACCCATGGCATTGGAGTATCACCATTTCACAGATGAAGACACTGAGACCTGGAAGATAAGCAGTGAACTTGCCCAGCATTCTATAATAGGACACGTCAGAGTGGGATTGGGCCCACATCACCCTGCTGACCACTCTGACCCTGCCACATCACCCTGCCGACCACTCTGCCCACCACTCTCCCTGAGCCCTGGCTCCTCACGTGCAGGGCTGGTGGGGAGGGGAGAACATGCAGCTATGTCCCTCGGGTGGTGAGGGAGAAGGGAACTATTGTAGCCATTCTGCTTGACGGACTCTTGAGCAGTGGGCCTGAGAGGTTGCATACCTGGAGAACCACTGCCAGCTCACCTCTGATAGGTGTTCTGAGGAGGGTCCCTAGGCCACCCTGGCTCCAGCTCTGCCCCCCGAAACCAGCTCCAGGTGTCCAGGGCTTTGGTGTGCTATCCCAGTCCAGGCCCTGGCGGCCTGCTCTGGGCTCCGTTTTCTGCCCCTCTACCGTGGCTGCGGGAATGCTCACCTCACCTGCTCCCAGGGCCTTATGCCTCTCTCACTGCCTGGACCACTCTGCAGACACAAACCAGTGCCTCTCTGTGGAGGTACACCTGACTCTGGACCACCGCTTGGTGCTCCTTTTTGGTACTGCCCAGAGCACTTGTGCAGAAGGAAGCCAGAGCAGAAAGGAAGGAGTCTCTTCTAGCTCTTTTCCATTCTGCAGCTGGGGAAACTGAGGTCCCTTGATCACAGCTACACAATCAGTAAGAGCCCCAAGTCTCTGCCTGCCTGTCCAGTCCACAGGGAGACTCACAGCAGCTACCAGGAACGAGAGGCTCAGAGGCCCTCCCTGCTGGCTCTTTTCTCAGAAACTCTTTCCCAGGACTCAGTTCAGGCAGACTGCCCTAACACCCGTGTGCCAAAACAGCCTCCCTTTTGTGTCCCAGGACTCTGGGGCAGCCCTGAACCTCCATTCATCTGTCTCTCGTCAGCTGTTTATCAGGCCCTTCAGGTGCCAGGCCCTGTTCAAGTCCTGGAATGTGTTAGATGGAGGGAGATCCTGAACACTGACTGTGGAGGGAGAGTCCTGGGGTGCTCCATCCTTAGCTTGAGCACCCAGTAGTGCAGCACCACCTCTTCTGCATCCCTGGCTCTCAGTGCTCAGGTCAGCCTAGGAGGGTTAGGTGGACTAGGCCAGGGCTGTAAGTGCTGGAGGCCCAGTTCTTTGGAGAGTCCCTTGGCACAGTACAGGGCATGGCCTGCAGAGACAAGCAGCCATTTTTGATTGCAGCAGGCCATCCCCACTTGGAGCTTCGGCCCCTCAGTGCTAACACCAGGGAATGATTCTGACCTTCAAGCAGTGAGTAAAGATTAGATCATTAAGCTCTGGCCACAGTATCTGACTCATGACAAGGCCTTTGTGAATGGTAGCAATGGTTGTGTGTTGTTTTCACCTACCAGGCAACTCCTCTTACCTGGGGTCTCACGTGCCCACCAAAGGCCCTGCCCCTACGGCAGAGAAAGGGGAGTTACCATCTTTCACTTTGAGATTGGCTCTGCTACCAGGCCCCCTCCCCATTTATTGACCCTGGAAGGCACTTTGCATTTGGTCAAAAACAAGGATTAGACATTACCTTTCTGATTGAAAACAGAATCCCAGGTGTCCCCCTTGGACTGAGCAGGTAATTGGTGAAACATTAGGCACATGGCTTCTAAGAGCTGTCCAGGAATGTTGTCTGAAGCCAGAGGAGCCAGCAGCCAGAGGGAGTGGGGTCGCCTGGAGAGTGTGCAGCATGAAGACCCACAGCAGGGACAGCAGCCCTCCAGGAAAGCAGAAGGCAGGACCCACAGTGGGTGATGACAGCAGTGGCACAGGCAGCAGCTGCTCTGGAGCTCTCGCTCTGCACCAGGGAGCATGCCCTCATGTAAGCAAACCACTCCACCCTCCCAGCAGCCCGAGGAGGTGGGCCTGGCAGCACGTGCATTTCACAGAGGATTGACGCAAACCAGTACGGAGCCCAAGCAACTTGCCTAAGGTGACATGGCAGAGGGAGGAGGACTGGGGCTAAGCCCGGTAGTGGCCGGGGCACACACTGACTCACTGCACACCTCACCGTTCCAGCTCAGAGGTGGCCAGCTGGCCAGTCGCCTGGCACACGTGCACTCCCCCTTTTCTGGCTCTTTACTCTCACCTTCTTGTATCAGCAGCAGTGCCAGGTTTTGGGCACACAGGCTCCACGAAGATGTGCTCTAGGAGTTCATAGCTGATCATTCATCTATTCAACAATGGGTGTTTGAGCCCCTCCTATGTGTCATCCTTGTGCCAGGCTGTAGAAGGACCACAGTGACCTCTGTTCTCATGAGGTTTGCAGCATGGTTAGATATGAGAGTCTTTTGGGGCTGCTGTAATAAATAACACAGGCCGCATGACTTAAAACAAGAACACTTATCCTCTCTGTTCTGGAGGCTAGAAGTCCAGGATCAAGGTGTCAGTGGGGCTGGTTTCTTTAGCAGCCTCGCTCCTTGGCTTGCAGATGGCTGTCTTCTCCCTGTCTCTTCATACGGCCACACATCTCTTCGTATCTCTGTCCTAATTCCCTTTTCTTACAAGGGCACTGGTCAGATTGGATTAAGGTGTGCCCATGTGATCTCATTTTACCTTAATCATCCCTTTTAAAGTCCCTCTCTCCAAATACAGTCATATCCTGAGGTGCATGGGGTTAGGAGTTCAACATGTGAATCTGGGGGCTGTTCAGCCCATGGCATTGGGAAGATGAATGCATCTCCCAAGCATTTCCACTTGGCAGCCTTCATCAAGCTGTGCAGAGAAGGTGTGCGGTGCTGTGAGAGTATAGAGCAAGATTAACTCTGGGGTTAGGAAGGCTTCCTGTGGCAGTGGCATGGTATCCCGGGGCCCTGGAGGATGAGTAGGAGTCCTTCAAGCAGAGTGGGGGCGGTGTCCCAGCAAGGACAGGCCTGAGTGAAGCTCTAAGGCAGAAAAGATCGGCATCTTCAGGGATAATGGACCCAGGAAACCAATGGGTGGTGACATGAGCAGGCAGGGGCCACCACATGGAATCTGGTGAGCCCTAGGAGGCTGTTCCTCTCTACCCTCTAATGCAGAGAGGAATTGTCAGAGGGCCGGTGATAGGATACAACATCAAATTTCCATTGCAGCAGGTCCCTTGATGCGATGTGTGAAAAGTCATCTTCCTGTCAACCCTAGGAAGGAGTATTGTCATCTCTGTAACAGGTGAGGCTCAAAGAGCCATGCCCCACCCCACCCAGCTCCCACCCCATGCACATGCTCTTCCCAAGGCCCCGGACTACAATTCACAGATGTGTGTCAGAGGAATGGACAACAGGGAAGCAGCAGTGACCCTGTGATGATGCCAAGCTGTGCCTCTCAGGAGTTCACAAAGGGCCATGGGACCATGAGGGGACTACCCTCGAAGGGCATGAGCAAGCTGGGCAGATGCAGGGAGATGTCATCAGAGACATGGCCAGGAACCACAGTAGGAGTTTGGGTCTATGGGAAGCCACCAAAAGCAGGTCTTAAGTGAAAGACTGACTTGATTTGATTTGCATTTTTAAGCGATCCCTCTGGCTACCCTCTGGAGAATGGTTTGAGGAAGGCCATAGAGAAAGCAGGGAGGCAGAAGGCTGCTGCAGTACACAGTGATAGTCAGGCCTGTGTCATGTGCATGGGAATCCAGGAAGGCTTCCCAGAGGAGGTAATATTGGAAAAGAAGGCTGACCCTATCAGTGGACTTCCCCAGGACAACCACAAGGGAAGGAGAAGGCTGTGTTTGGGTGCCTTTGAGGATTGCAGCAGGGAGGGCCACAAGCCAGAGCCACGTCTGAGGGCCTCACGGGCCAGCTCTGGCTCATGGAGTCAGGCCTGCAGGTGAGGCACTTAGTGGGGACCCAGCATAGTCCCAAGGTTCCTCCCTGGGGAAGGAGGGAATGGCTTGGAGGGAGTACAGCTGGAGGCCTGAGTCCACTGAGAGAAGTACTGCTGCATGGGGCAGGAGGGTGTACCTAGAGGTGGCTAGGAGCCAAATAAGCCCATACTCAGCTTTCCCAGATTGGAGCCAAAACTCCTGGTGCCCCCTAGGGTGTCACAGCCCTGTTCTCACCATGTCTGGAAGGATGAACATAGGTCTAACATAGCAGAAAGGTAGCTCTCCAGACCACCCGGAGCACATTCTTACCCTGCAAGGCAGAGCCATGAACTCTTTCCATGGGCCTAGCTCACAGATGCTGCAAGACTGGCACCATGGACCAGTCCTCGGCCCTGAATCCAGAAGCTGGGACCAGCTTCTTGCTTATGTCCCTATCAGATGTTACGGGGAGGGAGACTAAGCCTTGGAAACAAGGCCCTAAGACAAGCTTAGCAACATGCCTGGAGCCATGTCTGTCACCTGCTTGGCCATATCCCTGGCTCCATCAGACACAGCAAAGCCAGGACAACAGAAAGAGTCCGTTGTCTTGGCACTTCACCCCATCAGGAAGGCAAGGCAGCCCTGCACCAGCTGCTCTTCTACAGGCCTACCCTGATAGGAGCTGGCTGGCGGCTCAGGTGAGCCCTGGAAACGGGGGAGTAGAGCTGGGCCTCCAGCTGCCTGCATGTATGTACCTGTTGGTCCCTCCTCCTGCCATCAGCTGGGAGAGCGGAGCTTCCAGGACTTCCTGTGGAGCAAGTTTCATGCAATTCAAAATGTCTGAGTATGGCCCTGCTGCCCTTAGGCTGGGCCAGGGCATTGCCACCACCCAGCCGAGGCCCTGGTCCCATCTCCAGCTGTAGCAGGTTATGGCAGATGGTCCCAAAAGTGCCTCCTGTATAAACAATTTTTTTTTTTAAGATTTTACTTATTTATTCATGAGAGACGCACAGAGAGAGGCAGAGACATAGCAGAGGGAGAAGCAGACTCCCTGCAAGGAGCCCGACGCGGGACTCCATCCCAAGACCTCAAGATCATGCCCTGAGCGAAAAGCAGATACTCAACCACTGAGCCACCCAGGTGCCCCTATAAACGAAAATTAATGAAGTTTTTTGCCTTTTGTTTTTAAGAAAGCAGCATTTAAGAATCAACCGACCATCTATGTTGTAGATAGTGATCCCTGGATACAGTAGGTCAGCTCAGGGCATCTGGGGCAGCTCACTGCCTTCAGAGCCTCTGTTGCATTTGATGAATGAGGAGGGGGTGTAATGATCCAGTCTTGGGGTGCTGTGAGATTTAGGCCAGTGTACAAAGATGCCCTGATCTGCCTGCCGTGTGTGGACACCCAGGCCTGGAAACACAGGCCCTTCCAGGTGGGGCAATGGAGCTGAGGCTGCCATGTCCCAGCAAGCTGCTACCACTCCACTCTACACAGGTGTTGCTGGTCCGCAGCACGGCCACAGTGCAATCAAGTCTTCACATTTTTCAAGAGAGACTGAAGGTCTGGGTTTTTACATGAAATCTCCCAGTTCTCAAATGGGGCCACCATGTCTAGCTTCTTTTGGGGCCAGGTCCTTAAGGCATTGCCTCTCCATCCTCCTGCCGCCCCCATCCCATTTCTCTGAAGGGTACACTGAGGCTTAGAGGAGCCAGATGACCCACCCAGCAGACCCCGAAGTCCCCAGATGGAAGTGGGCATTTCTCATGGTCACCGTTCCGTGGAGAGGCTTCTGGAAATCCAGCAAAGAGGAAAAGTGAAAACTCGTCTTGTTGCCAAAGGGAGGGGCCTCAAGAAATCCTGAGGCTGTGGGCATTGTTGTGTTCCCATAAATAGGCCCTTGCACAATAGGCCATTAGTTGTGTGTTCCCTCTGGGGTTTGAAATGAAACTGGTTTTCTTTTCCTTTAAAATGTGCTCTCCCCACCCACCCAGACGCAACTGTAGACACTGTCTGGCACAGATTCTTGGGCAACCTCAGTAACCTGTCCTTGGGGCTTCATCAGTGCTCTGAACCAGCCACCTCAAGAGTGGCCCCCGCCAGGCCCAAATTGACTTTTACTGAAAGATACTGGCAGGGCTGAGGTTGGTACATGCTTGGCAATTCCTGCCCCCGCCCCCCCCCCCCCTCTAGGAGGTGGAAGCAGGGGACCTTCAAAGAACAAGAGCTTTGGAGTTGGCCAGACGTGAGTTGGAATCCTGGCTAGAATATTAACCTTTCGGGGCCTTGGCGGCTTCAGTAAGATGGGTTATTTCCCCACCCAACTTTTCAAATACTTTGAACTGCACTGAGAAGTTGGAAGAATAGTTTATTGAATACGCATATTCCCTTGGATTTCACAGTTGTTAACATGTTGTCACCTTGGCTTTCTGTGTGTGCCAAACCATTTGCATGGTAGCTGTGGAACGCCAGTGACACCAGCACTTCAGTGTGTGCACCCAGCAACAAAGACATCCTCCTCTACAACCACAATGTGATTCTCTCTCAAGAAACCCGAAGTCCGTCTAAGACACAGCCTGCTTTCAGATTTTCCCCAGGTGGCCCGATACTGTCTTTTAAAACCTCTCCCTGCTGAAGGATTCTGGGGAGGTTCTGACCCTGTACTTTGTTGCCCTGCCTCTAGGGGTTTTTGAAGAGCCCGAGTTGTCTGTGTCCCAATGCACTCTTTGGGTCAGTCTGCTCTTTGTTCCTGACTACGTTCAGGTTGTGCGTGTTTGGAAGGAACCCCACAGAGGTGCTCTCTCACATCCTAGCGTATCACCTGGGACGCATGTGATTTAGTTTGCCCGCTGTGCACGGTGGAGCCATGATTGCTGGTAGAAGTGGTCATAAGCAGGGTCACGGGAGGGATGGACACGGGAGGGATGGAGACAGCCCATGGCCCAGAGGCGGCTAGTGTGAAGGGGGCCCGGAGCCATGCAGAGCTGTGGCCTGCATGGAGGAAACACCAAAGAAGTCCCTTTGAAAGTCAAGGCTAAGGCCCTGGTCTGGCAGCACTGCAGCAGAACTGGCTCTGTGGGGCCCAATCCAGGAGTGTCCTGCCCCTTTCCCACAGCCCTGTGGAGGCTAAGCCAGGGCTTGTGCAGGGAGGACCTGCTACTTCCCGAAGCCTACAGAGTCCACTGTCTCTGTCTGCCTCTCTGTCTCCCTGCTTTGCTCCAGCTGTGGCCCTCTCCTGTGGCTATCATCAGCCTTGAACCCCGGGAACTGGTTTCTGCCTCTCCCCAGCAGGATAAGGATGGCAGAGATGACTACAGAAAGTTAAGCAGTGTGACAGGGGCCCTACGTGCAATGGGGACAGGAAGGATAGGGTGACCACTCCTTTCCAGAGTGGAGTGGTAGGTACAGTGACTCTGGAGCTGGCTTGAAGGTGCAGGGTTTTTTTCCCAGGTAAAGGAAGGGAGGAAAGGCATTTAGGACACAGGGAACAGAGTACACTAATGCATGGAGGCTAGAAGGAGTATGGCATACCCTTTGCTTCTTCTAATGTGTGGCATGCTGTTCTAAATGCATTATATGTTACTAATTCGTTTAGTTTGGTGTGTTTAAAATGGTGATTTGGGAACAGTTTTTCAACGCAGTGGGACTTTTTTCCCAGAGTCTTACACGTAGTCAATCACAGCTGAACCCCTGGAGATGCTCCTTGCTGTTCACCTTCAGTCTGTGGCGTGAGACCTAAAGCCACTGCTTGGCATCTGGCCTTTATCAGGTCAGGATTCCTCAGCATCAGCACTGCTGACATTTGGGGCTGGGCCGTCCCTGCGGTGGGAGCTGCCCTGTGCATGTAGGATGTTTAGCAGTATCCCTGGCCTTGCTCGTTGGTTGCCAGTAGCACACCATGCTACCCCTCCCCACCTGCCCTCTCCTCTTGTAACAACAAAAAAGCTTCTCTCAACAGCACCAAGTGTCTCCTGCATGACCAGAACCCCTCTCCCCGCCGCCCCACCACCGCCGGTTAAGAACTACTGGTCTAAATAGATGGTAGAAGCTACAGTGGGCGGTATGCAGGCAGGGACACAGTGGGAAAGCTCTCCCAGGCAGCTGGTTGGAGAGTGAGAGACTGAAGGCCCCAAGCCTGGGGCAGTAGGTATGTGGAGAGCAGGGCAGGAGGCAGGGTGGTGGGCAGGCTGTGGTGACTGCATCTGCCGGGTTCAGGATGAGGAGGAGCAAGCAGGGGCATCCCCAACAGACCCCACCTCAGCCTCCTCTGGGTACCCCATGTCCAATGGGGTGGGCCTCAGGAATGCTTCAGGTCACAACCCACTCAGCCCAAGTGCCTGCACTGTCTAAACACAGTAGTGCTGTACCTACTTCCCGAAGGCCTTGTCTTCTGGAATATTCTCTGGGCTCTGAGGTGACGGGAGGCCCCTGAGAGCTGGACCCTGCACTCTCAAAGGGAGGGAGAGGCTTTTTCCAGCCTGGGGTGTGCCAGGAACATAGCACCTTTACCTGGATTCTTACAAGTTGAGTGAGACTTCCTTGAGAAATATTTGTTTGTTTAGCACTCTCTAAAACTGTCCAGTTTTTTAGCAGTTTGTGATTTGAGGGGGAAATTTGTGTTTTTCCATATGAATTTATACTCCCTAAGTAAAATCATCAGAGTAAAATGATTATTTGCTTTAACGTTTCAGGCAGTGGTAAGGGGAAATTTGCTAAGAACTGTCTCTTCAGAAAGCCTAATCTAACAAACAACCAGCAGTCTTAAGTACCTGAAAGTCCCAGAAATCAGAAGCCAGCCCCATATCCTATCACGGACAATCTTGGCTCAGGCAGTTCTACTAGATCTCATGTCTTAATCCCCAGTGCCCTGGACTGCTATGGCAGCTGGTCATGTGCCCCAAACCTTGAGACCTTGAAAGACACGTGTGAGTAACAAGAACCTCCCTGTGCATCAGTTCTCCCGTGTTCCAAATTCACCACATTAACCAAAACACCTAACATATTCAGAGAACCTTGGTAATTATTGTTATTAACGAAGGGGTGTGGCTGGCCTTCCCTGCCAAATGCTGGAGCACAAAACAGCCTGTGACCAGAGGGCCAGGCATAGTGCAGACTGCTGGCCAGCATTTGGCCCTTGCTGCTGCTGGCCAGCATTTGGCCCTTGCTGTATGCCAGACGCTGGTCCTCAATGCTTTACATAATTATATGATTTCATTCTTGGAATGGCCCTTGGAGTTGGGAACTGTTATAGGTTAAATCACTTGCCCCGGGTCTTATGCTGGGACGACCCTTCACCTTTGACACTACGTACAGCCCTCCTGGGAGAGACTGCGTTCAGGACAGAAGGGAACCAGTCCAGCACATGCTTTTGCAGGTGATCCGCACAGGTGCTTAGCATTGTGCCTGTGCGGTCAGTGCTTGCCCAGGGTTTGCTGCCATTGCCGTGGCTGCTGCTCCAGCAAGCTGCTGAGCTTTCCCCAGGATCCTTCTGGTCAGCAGGTGCACCTGGGGATGGCAGTGAGAAGAGCAACCACAATACTGGTCATTGCACCAATGTGAACCATCCTGAAGCTGAGGATTTGGTAGCCAGCATCTTGCTTGGTCTCCATGGTTATACATGTCTTGTTGAGGCCCTGTACAGGTTGCAAAACTGGGCACCAGAGAGGTAGTTAGGTCTGGACCCCACATTGTCCCACCACAAAGCCCTAGTCTTGGTGCTGAAAGAGGACTGGGAGACAGCAGAGTATAGGATTCCAGGGGGTACAGAGCCAGGCCGGCCAGAACAGGGACAAAACCTGGCACCCAGCATGTGCACTCAGGGCTCACCTAGCTCTTGCCCTCATCCTCCCCTGGGACCCTCTTACCAGGCCACACAACCACTTGGTTCTAGCTCCTGTCCCCAGGGAGCCACTCATGGTTCACATAGGGCCCAGCCCTGGGCCAGAGGAGCTTCTGCCACCTGCTAGTGAGTCAGGGACTTATAGCTCCTAGCTGAGGCTCCTGTGGCCCCATGTTTGTTTAATTATGGCTCAAAGGTTGGGATCACTGCCTGGACATCTCCAGGGAGCTCTCCTAATAGGACTGGGTCACTTCTGGATGGGATCAACCAGAAAGATCCAAATGCCATGTGTTAATCCTGAACAAGTTCTCACTCATAAAAGTTGCATGGTCTCAGAGAGAAAGCTTAAAAATCTGAAGATAAGAATGCCACCCAGAGCCTGCTCACCCAGTGACATCCAGTGGACTTTTGGTTACTTCTCCATCTAGGACTTTTTAAGGTATCATTTGGTGTGGACAGAAAGAGCCCAGGGCCAAGAATGAGAGTTTAAGCTCCCATATCATTAGCAGCTAAGACATTCGAGCAGCTCCTCTGCCTCCTTTGGGCTTATGTCTCTTCTGTGGAGTAGGATGACTGAGAGAACAGTGTGGAGCAATGTGTGTGAACCTGGCCCAGAGTTTGAAGTCGAGGACAGATTCAGTGATTGCATTGTTGTTTGGTACCATACCACTCACCCAGCTCACTCTGGCTCTTCCCTTGGGGTCAACCAGCTCACAGTGGGCCTTCCCTTCATTGCTGAGTCTTCCCTTAGGGTCACCTGTCATAAGAAGCTCTTCATGTTGGTGCATAGCCTCCCTAGCCCTCCTTCCAAAGGCTCCATGGTGCTGTGCAGTGAACGGTCCCACAGTTACTTCCCATCTCCCTCCTGGGTGTTTTCTGATTTTTTTTTCCTGTTATAGTTAACATCTAAAGTCATTTTTGACTTTTGCCTTTCACATACATTGGGCTTCAAATTTGGGTTGTTCTGTCCATGGACACTTCCTTACTGTCCCATAGATTAGTTTGCATGAGCGGATGAGGGGAGACTCTGGGAGACCCCACCCCAGTGCCTGGCAGGAGTGAGGCCCAGTAAATACAAACTGAATAGGGGCATGTTGGAAGTTGGCCAAGACATGTGAGTTCCTTCAGTGTTTGTGATTCACTATCAGAATTTTTAGGGATGCCTGGGTGACTCAGTGGTTGAGCATCTGCCTTTGGCTAAGGGTGTGATCCTGGGGTTCTGGGACTGAGTTCCACATCGGGCTCCCCGCAGGAAGTCTGCTTCTCCCTCTGCTTGTGTCTCTGCCTCTCTCTCTCTCTCTCTCTCTGTCTCTCTGTCTCTCTTGTGAATAAACAAATCTTTAAAAATATATATTTAAAGGGTGCCTGGGTGGCTCAGTGGTTGACTATGTCTGCCTTTGGCGTGATCCTGGAATCCTGGGATCGAGTTCCACATCGGGCTCCTGTGAGGAGTGTGCTTCTCCCTCTGCCTATGTCTCTGCGTCTCTCTGTGTCTCTCATGAATAAATAAATCTCTAAAAAAAAGATTTAAAAATATATTTTTTAAAAAAAGAGTTTTTAAATGTCTACATGGAAAACATTTATAGTTATTACTGTGTGCCAGGCATGGTTTGTATTTTGCTCATAACAATGTCATTTAATCTTCACCCCCAAATCTGAAGGAAGATGTTATTATAAAATTCCAGCTACTGAGATTTCCATTTTACCAATGAGGAAACAGGCACAGAGAGATACAGAAACATTCACACAGCCATGGAGCCCCAGCACTGGGATTGGAATCCAGGCCCTCGAGATCCAAGGTCCTTGCTCTTCCCCTTTTGCTCCTCACCTCTCGTCCACCTGCTCCACCTGGCCTGAGCTCAGGGTCCAAGGTGAATTCCAGAAGTTCCAGTTTGGGCTTGGCCCCTCTGGTTAAGGGGGTGGTTAAAGGAATGCCTTGGATCTCAGTTTTCCTATATAAGAATGGGGAGCATTCCCCACCTTCAGGGTTGTGATGAGTAAGTGAGAAAAATGTATATAATGTGCCTGGATCTGGTTAAAGGTCAGTAAGTCTGAGTTTTCTTTCCTCTGCACAGGGGCAGAGAGACAGTCATCTGGGGAGCCAAGCATAGGATAAGATCTGTAGTATTTGTGTTCAGTGAATTTAGTATTTGTGTTTCTCAGGAGATTGGTAAATGTACTAACTCCGCAGATGACCTCTTCCAGCATCTGGCTGTTGGTAAGCACTCTCTTCTGTGGCTTCCATAACCCTGGCCCAGAGTCCCTGACTTGTCATAGGAGGACATCAGACACTAGCACTCAGGAAGCTGCCGTGACTGTGACTGGCAGAGTCTAGGCTCCTGGAGCAGAGTCCAGGCTCATTCGCAGCCTCCCACTAGCCTTCTCCTCCACTCCTACCCTCTCTTGGCCATATGCTACCCTTTGGCCCTTCATAGGACCACAGTGGCTATCCCTCATTCTGTTGTTTGTGCAGGGTCACTTCACTGGGCATCAGCTCAGATGCCACCTCTGGTGTACCCTCCCTGCCTTCCTCCAACAGTGCCACGGTCACCCCTCCACACAGACAAATTGGATCCCAGCTTCATCCACTCCTGGTGCACAGCTGTGTGGGGAGCAAATCCAGGGGGAGGTCTCGGTCTTTACTGTCTTTGTCTGGGCCGCATGTACTAATTGCTCACTGATGAGTAAATGGGCGAGTGAGCATTCTGGTGATGCTCCAGACAGTTACCTGGATGGGATCAAGAAATGGAATAGTTGAAGTCTCCATTGCAGGTAACAGAACCATAACTCGTTGACCCATGTGCCTGAAAAAGTCCAGCGGTAGTGCTGTGTTCCAGGCATGGCTTAGCTTGGATCCCAGTGTCCTTAGGCTGAGCCCAGCCCTCCCCCAGGTGGCTGCCCCCAGGCTGGCTCCCTCATGAGTGGTCTTCCAGCTGTGAGTCTAGTGGAGAGAGAGAGAGAGATTCTCTTCCTGGTAGTCCCACCAAAGTAGAGCCCCATTCCCCTCTGCAAACCAGCACCCAGTCTGTGTCATGTCACCTCCTGGCACCAAGGGTGGATCCTTGCTTCCCCAAGGAAGGCCAGGGTCTATTGCAAGAATCAGCAGAAACAGCAAGTGTTTACTGCAAGCAGGTGTGCCCACTGATTGTGCCAGGCTGTCCTCACACTGAAGTGGCCTTGTCTTAACCCCTGACTTCTGCTCACCCTCAGGAGAGTGCCCTTTATGGGGCCCTTTGGCATCCTGGACTGACCTCTTTCCCTGGGCCCCCTGGACTGCTATGGCCTCTTGCCTGTCTCCCTGGTCACCTCCCCTAGGCTGAAGGCCCCAACTGAGTCTCCTCATGTCCCCAGCACCCCATACAGTTAGCTCCGACTAAGCTCTCTTTTGTCAGGTCCATGCATGGTGGGCTCTAGAAGAACCATGTCCCCTCAGCTGTTGTAAACCTTCCTCTCCTTGATCGCAATGACTGGCCCAATTGCAAGGATAATATCATTTATTCTCATCAGCCCTGCTATGCTGACTTGTGAGGTGGAAAAGCAGTAAGGATATCACAGCCTGCCAGTTTGCCTAACTAGGTCTCAGAAGTCTTCAGCAGACTGGGCAATATTTGCCCTGAAAAACAGGGCAGAATTTCCCACTAGAACCTGTGGCAGGTATAGATGATTGTTCTGGCCCTAGACCACCCTACTGTCCTCCTCCTGTTCCAGCAGGGGACACCCTTTCACACATGAGTCAGAGTCTGTTTCCAAATGAGATGTTTTAGGAGGTTTGAAACAAAATCATAGACTGTTTTTTTTTTATAACCTAAAAGTAATAGCACTATTCATTTAGGAAATTCACGTTTAAAGAAAAGTAAAAAGAAGGGAAACAGGTCTCCCATAGTCCCATCATTAATATTTTCACTTGGTTTCCTCTGCCTTTTCTCTGCAAAGGCTGATTTTTATGTAGTGGAGAGGATGCAGTGTATACAGTCTTGTATTCTGATTCTTTTCAATCAGTATTATCAATCATATTATCATGTAAGATTTACTTCCTCTTGTGTTTTACTCTGTAGGCTTCAGGGCATTGAGTTGTGCATTGACTAAGAGCCTGGGTCCTGTCCTTGGACCAGAGCTTGGCCCACAACCAGAACCTTTACTTACCAGGTTTATAACCTTGGGGAAGTGCCTGGGCCTCTCCAAGCTGTAGTTCCCTCATCCATAAATTGGGGATAACAGGTATGCCCTACATGGGATGCTCCACCATCTAAGTGCATGGTAAAATGGGCAAGCATATATAACACTCAGCGCAATGCCTGGCACACTTCGAGCATAGTGTGAACTTAGCTGTTGTCACCATTAACGTGACCACCATCTCAATGGTGGTGTGACGCAGTCCCCACCACCGACCCTGGCCAGTACTACAGGTTACCCAGGCATCTGTTGCACATTCGGGTGTTGACAACTGCTCGACCTAAACAGCATTGCTGGCAACATCTTTGTGTGTAAATCTGTCTTTAAATATAAGGTGTTTTTCTTAAGATAGATTCTCAGAAGTTGAATTGTCTGATTTTTAAAAAGAAAATAAAAACATTTAAAATGTTCTTGAAAGTTCCTGGCAGAGTGATTTCCACAAGTGGCCCATCATTTTATACTCCTGTCAGCCCTGTGTGAGGGCATCTGTTCCTCCACCACCACAGCAGCACTGGCTGCCCCTGTGTTCTTTATCCTTGCTAATTTGACACATGGAAAATGGCATCTGGGTGTTTTCATTTGCATTTCTTTGGTAACTATTTTGCCATATCTTTAAAGAGGCCTAGAAAAGAAGGTAAGTGGAGAAAAGGGTGCAGTTCCCTGGGCATGCTTATAAAGACCTCCCAGAATTCTCCACTTTGGCCTCCTACCCTGGGGTCTGAGTACCTCTTAGATTCTGACCTTCAGATCCCCAAAGTTTAAATGTAAACTCTGTCTCTCCAAGGCCCTGTGCAGGCATCTGCCCAGATGGCCCTTCGTCCACCATGGCACCCACATCTCTGGTCCAAAGGTCTCTTTCACCCAATGCAAATCCCTCGGTGCCAGGTTCTAAGTCCTGAACCCAAGCCTAGGCTCTGTCCCCAGGCAGGCCAGCTACATCACGGGTAGGCAGCTTCATCACCCCACTGGCCAGGGCCGTGGAGGTGATCTGTCTGAGATCATGCAGGAGGGAGCCAAGGACTTGGGGCAGGGGTCTTCTCCAAGCCCTTAAAGGATGAATTGCCCTTTGCTGGATTCAAGGACCACCTGTGAAGCCCCTGAGGGCAGGGTCTGTGTTCAATCTGCGCACCAGTAAATCCCCAGAGCCCTGTACTGCCTAAGGAAGGAAGGCAGGCTAGCACACTCAGCCTGTTGGGAGGCACAGAGGGGGAGGCAAAGGGGCTTGGTGTGAGGCTTGGGGGTGGGCTGTTCGGGGCTCACTGCCAGGCACTAGAGAGCTACCACGGGTCTTGGGCAAAGAAGGCCAGGGTCAGAGGTATGTTCGAGGATGATGATGGTGCTGGGGTTCCGGGAGGTTGGCAGACTGCTGGTGGGAGCCCCTGAGAGTTCACAACAAGCATGGCAGAGCAGACACGAGGCAAGAGGTTTTAGGCAGCCCCTGAGCTCCAGGCTAGCTGCTGGCCCCGATGATAGCAGTCTATCCCCAGCTATCCCCACATCAGCCCCACGGGGCTCCAAAACCAACTTTGTTAGGGGCAGCTCTGGACAGCCCCAGTGACCCCAAGGGGAGGGTGGGCTCTGTCCCAGGCTCAGGTACTGCGCTGGGTTGTGCTCTACACAGCAGGCCAGCCAGCCAGGGAGACTCTAGAAAGCACTTGGCTGGGAGAAAAGAGAGTGGAGGAGAGTTGAGGGATGAGAGCGGAGGCTTCAGAAACTCCCTATAAAAATGAAAACAAGCCATCCATCTTCCTCACTGGCGTCTTACCCTGATGGTGGCCTTTATGGATCTTGCCCCATGTCTGTAGGGAAGGCGGCTCTGAAACCTAACCCTGCTGCAAGCTAGTGTTGCCAACCTGCCACCTCCCACCCCGCCCCACTTTCTAGAGGGACCGCCCCTGACAAGAGCCAGCCTCTCCTGGAAGCCATCCTGATGGAGGAGGACCTTTCACCAAGAGCAGAGAGCACTTTGGGGTGTCTTTTTTTTCCCCCAAACCAATGACCAACCTCCTCCCCCTTTGGCCATTGAAGTATTTCAAAGCAATTGTAAAAATTATATGAACCCCATCGAAGAACTGTTACAACAATGTTTATACCCAGTGTTTGAAACAAAGACAATGATATTATAAATAATTGTAGATGATGAAGATAGGCAAGGAAAAATAACATCATTAAAAGAATTTTACAAGACAGACCGTTCACAAAGATGGATGGAGTAACACAATACGTTAAAAATATCTGCAATTAACATAAACACAGCGCAGTGGACAGAAACCATCTGCCGGCCAGCCTCGCCCTGGGCATGGTCCCATGTCATCCACACAGGGTGCTCCCAAGGACTTCTCACTGTGACCATTGTGAGCATAGGGCCCCCAGGAAGAGGTCCTCTAGGGTGTGTGCCCCAGCAGCACATAGAGGCCTGTGGCCAGGGACCCATTTAGAAGAAAGTTCACAAAGCAAGGGAAATGGGACTGGGCAAGTATTTTCTTTGGGGTCTTAGAGCTTACTCCAGGAGCCCTGCCCCAACCTCATCAGCTATTCCCATGGCACCCACTGCTGCATAGCTTTGACACCACCTTATATCCCCAGGATGAGGAAAGGTCCTATGACAACTGGTGCTTCTCAGGCCAAGTGTGTAGGGAGCAAGGAGGTAATAACTTGGGTGGTAGCAGACACTGAAGACCCGGCTTGACTTGGTCACAGTCTCTTTATGACACACACATATACCCAGCCAGCCCTGGGACAGCTGTCTGAGCCTGGCTTCGTGCTCCCTAGTGGGCAGATGAAGAAGCTGAGAGCAGAGGAGCAAGGGCCTAGGCAGGGACTGCCCAGAGCACAGCTTATGACCTCACAACTCACGTCTCTGCACCTTTTCTCCTTTTAATGAGTATTTGTTTTTCTTAAAAAAAAAAAAAAAAATTGTTTGTAACCCTGAAAAACGTTAGCCATACAGAACAGAATATAGCAATGTCATACAGATATGGACATCTGTCACGTTTCAAATTTCTCAGTACCCCCCCTCTTTTTTTAAGAAATAGAATATCACCAGTAAAGAGAAGGCCCCCCACCCCCATAAGCTGGGGATCTTGTGCTCATGGGCGTCTGTATTCTGGCCACACACAACTGCGTCCAAATAGCGTCATGGTTTCTTGTGTTTTCGGTTTTCACATGCATGGTCTCGCACTGAACCAAGTATTGATGGAACAGTAGCTGTTCCAGTCCATGGCTCTGGGTGACTTGTTTGACTGCTATATGTTACCTCATAGTCTGAATAGCAGCATGGTGGGTATACCTGTCTCCTGTCTGGGACAGGTGGACTGTTTCCACTCTTGCCCTCTACTGAGCAGTGTCAGCATTTCTATAGGTAGGCACAAGGAAGCTTGATTGTCTGGTCCTAGAATGTGTGCAGCTGTGGTAACACAAGGGCCTGCCAGCCTCTCCTCTGAGCTCACCCCACTGGCCCGTGCCTTACTCTGCTCCCCATTTCTTGCCAGTGAAGGAAGCAGTCACTGGGATTTTGGAGCAACTTTCTCCCCAGATGCTTCTGTTCAGCCAGGTTTCTCGGAAGCCCAAGATTGGTCCTAAATATCGGGCCTTTGTGGGAATCCTTCTAGCCTCCCCCAAGAGAGCAGACCTGGAGGTTCTCATTGGCTCTTGGAGGTGAAGGGAACCCTGAGTGTTCAATTGGGAATTGGGCCCCTGGTTTCCTCCTCTGATTTCTGCCAAAAGCCATTTCCCATCTGTAACTTGAAGTCAGATCCCTATGTTTTCCTAAGCCTTCCTGGTGGCTGCTTCATAGATCTGGAGCCTATCACATTACCTAAAGAAGAAGAAGAATGTGCAAATGAGGTGAGCTGGAATCTAAAAGCAACTGTCAGTGCCAGGTATGTAGCTGGCACCCCTCGACCTAAGTGCTCATCTTCAATGTTGTTAGAAAGGGAATTGCTGGTTGCTGCAGACTGACCCCAGGAGCTGGGCCTTGCCCCAGAAAGGGGGCGATCTCTCTGAGGCAAGGGTAGGTTTTGGGCAAGGCCTAAGCATTGCCAGGCTTGGCCTCTAGTAGTTGGGCCAGGACCAGTGGGGACCTTGGGAAAGCCGCCTGCATTGTACCTCCAGGCTCTAGAGTCCGAGGCTTGCTCAGTCATTGTTGTTCACCTCTTCCATGCTACACCCTTGGCTTAGGCTAGGAACTAAATGGCAAGAGAAGTTGCTCTGTCCCTGCCTTCCCAGAGCTCAAAGGGGTGGTCAGACGGCCCCGAGGTGGCTCGTGCTTCCAGACAAATGGGCACCATGGAAGAAGAGGGCAGGCATGATAGGAAAAAGGCAGTCTCATAGGCCTTAGATGAAACCAAGGGGAATTTAGATGAAGCAGCATTATAGTGAGGAGGTCTGTGCAAAGGCCCTGAGATAGGTAAGACGGTGAACATCAGGGTGAGAAGATCCAGTTGGCTGGGCCCAGGGGCCAGAGTGAGCTGCCTCAGGAAATGCAGTGAGAGTGCTTGGCATAGCTAACTCATGCCAGGGCCTGGTGTGGACTTGATCCACAGCATCAGGACAGGAGAAGCCATTAGAGACAGGCCACTTCCTAGGCGTCCTCACACTCATTCCCCAAATTGTGACAAAGGATAAAGTCCCTGGCAGTTTTTGGCCTCCCAGTAAGCCCTCTGGGTTGCCATGGTAAAGAAATCTAAGGCCTCAAAGCAGAAAGCTCCCTTCCAACTCCTGGATTTTGAGGTGCCTCTCCTGGGAAAATAGGGTGCTAACTGGAGGCTGGACCTGAGGCCTTGTGCCTGCTGAGGGTAGACACGTAGCTGAGAGCCAGAACGTAGGGCTGAGGAGGAGGCAGCATGCCCAGAGCCAAGATGCTGGCAGCCTTGACCAGGCCCCAGGATGCAGGTCCCTGCAAACTGGTACAGGCTCTGAAAGAGACGTGCCTACCCTCCTCCCCCATGCCCCATTCCCACCTGAGACAGTGCAGACCAGCAGGAGATTGTAGGGGCTCTATGTGTGTGCAGATGTATCTCAGTCTGCGTGTCCACAGGTGTAAGCGTGAGTCTGTGCCAGTGCGAGTCTGTGCCCATGAGTATGTGTGTGTGTTGTTTTTTTCACAGAAGGGAGGTGAGTGAGAGGCCAGCTTCCTGACAGGGCAGTTATAAAACATTCATAAAACTTTTATTGGACTTGCCACCCTTCCAGATAAATATTTTTCGATTTTATGAGCTTGTTTTAGGGCCTTGAGCTTAATCATGGCTTTGTAGCAGCCTTTTAAAAAAATTAAATATTGTTTTGGCAAAAGGAGCCCCCTTCCCCCCCCCCCCCTGCCAAAGGCAGCCTGCACTCTGAGCTCATAAATTCCTGCCACTCTCAACTCTTGCCCTTTCTCCCTCTGTGTCCTCACAGCCATACTAGGATGAACCTGGGGGGAAAAAAAGCAAAGAGAAGAAGAAAAAATAAGTACCACCTCCCCAGCCCTCCCCAGCCTTGTGCTGAAGGGGCACTCAGCCCAGCTCACGGCCATCTACAAAAGGCAGCCGGCAAAGGGTGCAGACGGGTACCGCCTGCTTTCTCCCTAAGAGGGGCAGCTGCTGTGGCTGGTGAGGGTGAGCTGTGCATAGCCCCCAGACCCCACCTCCTCACAGCCCCCTCCTCCAGCCACACCAGCATCCTCCTTGCCCCATGAGGTCTTGAGCGAAGCCCCCACTGGCTTCCCCCTCAAATATTTGCAGCCAGCTCCTGGTCCTCCAGGCTTCAGACCAGCCTAGCAGAGCACCCATCCAGAATAGCACCCCTACCTTGGGCCCAGTGTTGTCCCTTGCTACTTTATTGTACTGCCTTCACAGCACAGTCCACAACATCCTCCCTCATCTGTGTGTTGGTCATCTAAGTCGGTCCCCTCTGCAAACATTACCTGTAGACTGCTACGTCCCCCACACCTAGAGCAGGGCCTGGTACACAGTAAGTACTCGAAAGACGTCTGTGCTATTGTGCTGACTGATGGGTACACGGTACACACGAGGGTGGTAGTGTTTGTGGTGTAAGGATAAAAATGACTAATATCGTTTAGAACTTGCTTTGTGCTGGACACTGTTCTAAGTGCTTTACATTCTGTTAACTCACCTAGGCCTTACAGCAACCCTGTAAGGTAAGTTCTAGTACTGCTCCCACTTTTCAGATGAGGACACTGAGCCATAGAGTCCAGTGTCTTCCATGAAGCCCCACAGTTGATCTAAGCCCAAACTAAGGTTTGGGTCCTGGCAGTCTGAGTGTACAGCCTAAGCTCTGGCCATCTCCTGCGGGAGAGCAAGACTGAGACAGCGAGCCCATGCCCTTTACATCACCACAGCCTATACTGAGCCCTGTCTAACAGATATCAGCCAGCAGTTGGTGCTGCGAAGTCAGGGGTAGGGGGCTCAGGCTCAGAGGCTTATCCTGCTGGATTGTCAATACGAGTGTCTACCGGGGACAGGCAGGTCACAGAATGAAGGGAGCCAATCTCAATTCAAGTAAAAGAAGCAGGGTTTGGCAGTAAATACAGAGTAGCTGGTGGACCTGCCTCACCCCACTGCAGCAGGATGGCAGTGTGAGGACAGGTCCTCTGGCTTTTCAAGACAAACTAGAAATTCAGAATTGCATGTCAAATGTCCTGAGTTTGATGGTGAGGGAGTCATTCAAATATTTCAGAAATCTTGTGGAGGCTGGTTTCTGCTCTCAGGCTGGCATTTTTCTTCTTGGTCTCTGATGACAGTGTGAGCCCCGGGAAGGAGGGCCCAGGTGCCTCTGTCTGCAGGCACAGAGAGAAGCAATAGCCAGGCTGGCTCAAAGGGAACCACTCTCGGAGGAGGTGGCACTGAGTTCAGCCTTGAAGGTGGGAGTGGTGATCTAGGGAAGGAAGTTTCAGGCAGAAAAAGCTATGGCTATTGCTTGGGAGAGAGGACATTCTGTGCCCAAAGCACCTGGGCTGTTGGGGGGCACTGGACAGGGCATGGGATGCCTTGATACCTGAAGAGGTCAGGGATCCTCCTTGATGGATGGTGGGTCCTTGAAGAGTCTTTGGCAGGAGCCTGATGAAGCCTCCAGAAGATCCCATGACCCACTTTGTAAGGGGCAGGATCACAAGGTCCAGGATGATGGGGTGACCCAGAATGGAGGAGGCAGAGAGATAAGCAACAGGCCAGACCAGACTCGGTGACCAAGTAGCCATGAGGCTGAGGGAGATGCTCAGGACCCAGCTGGGCCTAAGTGACCTTACTTACTCACATGGGCCTCACAGCAACTCTGGCAATTCAGTGGGCATGGTGTTGTCCCCCCTATGTCTCACTCTCAGCAGGCATGCACAGTTGCTTGCTGGGGAGAGAATAGAGGGCGTAGAACCTGAAGCAGCTGGAGGCCTCTGTGCCTGCAACTGATGCCAGAGAGGGGACATGACCAAAGTTAAGAACTCATTGAGAGACAATGCCCAGAGAACAGAGCTTCCACTTCTTCATTTTGCTACCACATCCCCAGCATCTACTGGACTGAGTGCACCAGGGATTTTCTTAGCCCTCCCCACAGTCTCGTGGGGAAGGTGGTGTTATCCCAAGTCCCAGAGGAAACAGCAGAGGATCAGAGTCATGCAGGGCACACAGTAGCATCAATGGCAAGGCAGGGTCCCAGGCTCCCAACACCCTCACCTTCTCTGGCAGCCCATATGGGGTCTTGTTTGAGTGTGTGGCTTCTGCAAACCCCACAGCGCTCAGGGATCTGAGAAGGGGCACTAGCTGGCAAAGACAGCCTCTTTGGCATCTCCCTGGGCCACCCGAAGCCATGATGGGCAGTCTGGGTTCCTCCAGCGCTCCAGACAGCCCTAGGGTTCACCATCCACGGGGCTACTGTAGCTCAGACCTGCAACAAGACCCAGGAAATGAGAATGCTCCCAGGCCAGGCAGGCAGCCTCGTTGAGGTTGGCTGAGTCTGTCGTGGGAGGCACTGATTGCAGGGTGGGGGCCCCATGCCCTGTCTGAAGCGGCAGTGCATGCTTGCCTCAGGCCACCTGTTGCCTTTGGAATGTGAGCCTGCATTTTTAAATGTTGGTAACCAGTCCACAATTTTTAAAGCCCCTCTAGGGGCCACATTTGACCCACAAAAAGCCACCTATAGCCTCAGCTATAGAGTGTGTAGGACATCCTCACACAGCTCAGTGAGCCGTGCCAGGTGCCAGGTCCCCACAGTTTGGCTGGGTCCCATGCCCACACTGCCCGTCTCACATGCACTGACTTGGTAGCTTTGAGTCCCTTTCTACCCAAGTCGCTGACCAACCTTGGCAATCATGAGAATCCACAGCCAAGCCCTGAGACTGGCCTTGAGCGCAGTGCTCCCAACTCCCCAGCTGCAGCTGGACAGATGGACAGGAGGCAAGGAGGCTCTGACAGGCATGTTGGTCTGTGGAAGGAGCACCCAGGAAACAGCTCGAGCAGCAGTACCCCTAGCATGCTGCGCGGACCTCCCTGGAGTGTGCAAGAGGATTCATGACAATATTCAAACAAGCCTACAAACAATGTTGCCAGGCATGTGTCTGCTTTAATATTATGCATTCTGTGGTGACAGGGATGCTGCATTTCCATTTATGGTAGCTTATAACATTTTATAATTGAATAAATGAGTTGATTTAAAGAAATATTCAGTAAGTTAAAAAGGTGGTGGCAAAATTAGCAACATGGAAACGAGATTTGGGAAACCCTGGGTAGGTCATCCAGGAATTTTAATGGTGACGAGGGACTCAGATGGCCTTTACAAGGCAGCTGAAATTTAGATCAGGGAGAGATAGAGTGCCAGATGAGCCAGAAAACAGGGTGCTCTATCCCTTTGCACATGTTGCTATGAATGAATGAGCCGTCAGGCACTGCCCACCAGTCCCCTGCAGCCCCTGGCTCACTTCTCTTCCTCCAGCCACATAAGCAGCTGAGGGACCTGGTGACAGCTGAGACTGGTGGGAGGGGCTGTGTAATGGCAGGTGATACCATGATTTCAGAGGGAAGCAGACTCTGTGGGAGCTGTGGCCAGAGGCCAGGCCTCCCTGACAGCAGCGGGGAGCAGGCCCAACCCAGAGCTTCATACTCTGTGTTCTCCACCAGGGCACGGGTGCCTGGCCCAGGGGGCCATGGGTGACCTAGCCACTCTAATGGGCACCCTTCTCCTTCCCCAACGCTGGACCTTGCCACAGGGCAAGGAACTGTGGGTGGTTTGCTTAGGAAAGAGACAGCAGCTCTGCCCCTTCTTCCCCACACATGCTTGAGTTTTCCTTGGATAAAAATGCCCACATATCCTGGCAGTTCTCACTGTTGTAGCTAGTCTTTAAGAAAAGAAAGTAAAAATCCTCTTCAAAGTGACTGAAATGAAGACATGTGACCATGTCTCTACCAGCTGAGGAAACCAAATGTGAGACAGTCACTGGTTTCTGCTCGTTTCATCTCCAGAGAGGGAAAGGACAGTTCTGAATCACTTCGGCTTGGTCCAGGCCATGGAGCAGGCCAGACAGGACCCTGCCTGCACCGTTGAAACCCTCCCTGCTCAGAGGAAATTCCCTGCTCAGTGCTACCATCCCATTTACCCTTTCCACTGCCCACATGATGAGGACCATGGTCCTCATGCCACAGACTTGGCCGTGAAGGCTCTGAGAGTCATGAAGCTGGCCTGAGGCCACCCAGCTGGTAATAGGGAAGCCCAGCACCAGCTCCCTGTCCAGGGGCTCTGGAAGTCCTTCTGCTTGCAGGGCCTGTCCACACAGCACAGAGGACTCCCTGGAAGAAGTGGTCTCAGCTGGCCTTTTCCAGCTGTGGGGTTGGAAGAGGCACTGAGCCTAAGTATCTAGACCTGAGGAAGATCAGGGGCAGAGACCTGGGTCAGGTATCTGGGAGCTAAGTGGAAAATGAGGTAGATCTAGGAGACAGGAGACTCTGAATCAACTCAGCCTATGAGGACAAAGGC
Source organism: Canis aureus (assembly GCF_053574225.1). NCBI lineage: Eukaryota > Metazoa > Chordata > Mammalia > Carnivora > Canidae > Canis > Canis aureus. The sequence continues at coordinate 3,418,852 of NC_135629.1, forward strand.
CCACCCAACTGTGTCTCCAGGAACTGGGCTCCCCTAAAACTGCACAAAAGTAATTTGAGTGGATACTCCCACATTCTCCCCTCCCTGTTCTGCTCAGCACTAGAAATTGTTAACACAGGGGATCACTTGGGGGCACTGAGCAAAGCCCTGGTCCTTTGACTTAGACAGAATTCCTCTATGTTCCTCCCTCCACTCTTGGGCCCTCTGGAGCCCCCTCAAAGCTTCCATGGGACCCCACGCCCCCTGCCTTTGCACTGTATCCATCAGTCTGACCCACTGGGCATAGGGTCAGCATCTTGGGTGGCTTCCTGCCAGCCCTGGAAGCCTACCACTTTCCCAGCTCCTGCTGCCAATGCAAGCAGTCACCCTCAAGGCCTTAGCCACAGTCCACCCACCCATGTGTGGGGTGGTCGTTGTACTCCCTGAAGGTGGGGGAGTAAGTGCACAGTGGCCTTCGATGGCAACAGCCAGAGGGGTCATTGTTCCCGAGAAGGGATCTGGGACAGGATGTTGTTCTTTCCACAGCTCTCTCCCCTGACTTGCTACGGTGCGTTTATTCATCCTGTCATTCATTCATTCAGAATCCACTGAGGCCCATGCCCACCTCCACCCCGGTGGCTTCTCATGGCTCACAGCCTCCAGGCCTGAGAGGCGGCTGGCCCTACCAAGCTCCTCACTCTCCCTGCGCCACCACCACACCAGCTTTAAGTCACTTCCCCCCAAGCCCCAGCCTCTTCCCTTCTCCAGGCCTTTGCACATGCCATTCCCTCTGCCCACAGCGCTATCCCCTTTCCTTCCCATGGCTTCCTTATGTACCTACTTCAGATTGGCTTTAAACGACACCCAGAGGCCCCCTCTCCGGTCTCCCTGTGTCAGTACTTCACAGTCCTCATGCTCACAGCACCCACTCTTCCTTTCCTGGTACATGAGAGGCACACTGTTGTCAGGTGGTGAGAACACACTTTCTCAAGCCCCAGCCAGTCAGGATTCCAGCTCCACCACTTAATTAGCTGTGTGTTCTTGGGCAGATGACTTCACCTCTCCGGGCCTCAGTTTCCTCATTTCTAAGCTGGGGAGAAATGATAAGACTTCCACATAGGGCTGCTGTGGCTAAACAGACAAATGAAAGAGCACGTTTAAATGAGAACATAGACATAGCAGAGCTACAGCACTTGTTAACTTCTGATGTTAGGGTCTGTTCACCCAGTGGTTACTGGGCATAAGCCCCATGAGGATAGAGACCAAATCAACATGCTCGGCTAAAGATTGAGTAAATGCATATGCCATAGCCTGCTCGGGCCTGGGGCTGGGTGGTGAGTGCCTTACAGCCCTACCTCCCAAGGAACTCATGGCCCAGGGAGAAAGCTCAGCAAAGGCAAGCAGGCAAACACAGACTGAGAAGGACCGTGGGCCTTTCCAGAAGGCATCCAGAGGAGCAGCCCTCACGGCTTAGCTGGAGAAGCCAACAGGAGGATGCAGGCACATTAGGTGAGCACCAGCAGTATAGCTAAAGCTAGGGGTAGGCTTCCCTGGGACACTGGGGGCTGGCAGGCTAGGCCCCAAAGCCTAGAATTCATCCAGAGATGGGTGGGACTGGAAGAAACACCCACCATGGGCTCACTTCTTTCCAGTAAGGGACCAGCCTGGCCTGGTCCTCCCTGGTACAGTGTGTCACAACCCCGGCGTCTCCTCACTGACCATGTGTTTTCATGTGGTGTGCCTAAAATATCTGGCAGAGGGAGGCCAGCCCCGCCCTCTCTAGCTCATACCCTTTTGGCAGGTGCTCTTTGAAACCCAGTCTAGAAGACAGAGTGGAAGGTGTGAGGGGGTATCCAGTCTACCTTTCCAATATAAGGGAGAGGATCCCTCAGGCTGATGATCTTCAGGACCTCCCTGATACTCCCCCCTTTTCTGTACTGTGGGTCAAAGCCCTCAGGATCCTGGGAGCATATCATGCACCACAGGACCCATCCCAGGGTAGGTGGCACTAGAGAAGACAACCAGCTTGAGCTGCCACTTAAAGGACAAATCAGCTGGGCAGGGTACTGGGGAAGGCCTTCCAGTGGGGTGCCAGCAGGAGCTGAGGCCGAGACCATTTGCCATGTCCATTGACCGAGTCAGAGTCATGGAAAGAGGGAGAGGAGAGATGGACCATGGGGGAGGAGCTGTATGCTGGGGTCATTTATCACCGGAGCTGCAGAAGAGGCAGAGGGACTTGGGTGGCAAGGGGGCTTAGCACCACCTAATGATTGATACTTGTCCAACAGGGACATGGAGGGCACCAAGCTCCATGCAGCTCCACCATCTGCTCCTACCTGGCACCCTCCCAGCCATCTGGGACACACATCTTCTGTTCAGCCCCTATTACTAGCTGATGAGCCAGCCCAGAGAGCTCACACGGTCATCCTGAGCCACACAGTGGGCAGTAGCAAAGCTATCCCTCTGGAAAGGGTCCACCCCACACGCCTGGAAGAGACTGGCTGCCTGGTTACAGGAGGCCCCAGCTTATAAACATGGTCCAGTTACAGGAAGATTGGGAGGGCTTTTGGTTTTCATTTGATACAGTAATTTCATGGACCTACCCTAACAGGGAGCGTGCTGTGCTTGACCTCAGCAGAAGAGAGTATTAGCTCCAAGAGCTCTATCTCCCACTGACTGCCTGACACGGTCTGAGTGGAGCCTCAGACCTGGTGCTTGTCTGGGCAGAGTCCCTCCTCAGAATCTAGAGCCCAGTTTTTCCGACCTGGGGTGGCTGTGAGCTGTCAGAACAGCCAGGGACACCACACAGAGTGCCTGAGGTAGTAGCTGCCAGTGTTGGGGGAGGGCTTACCCTGTGCCGGTGGGCACGGGGTCAGTGCTTCACATGTAGCATCCCACTGCTTGGACGGTCTCCGTCAGCACCCTGAATCCAGAGTCCCATGAGGGCTCTGGCCAGGCACTTCTCAGAACATCGCCTTTGTTATCAGGGCCACCAGAGAGGAGAGAGCCAGGCATTCCTGGGGCTCTTCCTACATGCTATGACCTTCTCTTGCATTAATCCACGTACTGGCCATGTGCAGTAAGGATTGTGTCCATTTTACAGATAAGAGAATAGATGAACTACCTGCCTTGAGAGTAAGCACGTAATATGCTCATGATCAGGCCTCAGCTCACGCAGATCCAATCCCACCCTCTTTTCCATGTTGCTGGCCGGTTGCTCAAACAGCTGAAGCTGAGAGTCAGGTGGGTAGGGTGGCTCAGTGTGTGGGCACAAGCAAGGTGCTGAAAACCTGGATTTGGGTCCTAGAGACAGGGAAGCCAAGCACAATAGGTCTACTGCCCCCAAATAACTGCATTTTAAAGTAGAAGGCTCTGGCCTCAATTTCCTTCATATCCTCACAGCTACCCACCTCTTGTGAGAGTGAGTTCCCTCATGAAAATGTGGGGCGGGGGCTCCTCTGCCTCCTCAGAGAACTCATATATAGTTTATGTTGCTTTGGCAATTCAAGGTCTTGATTAACACCAATGCGTGGGGCTTGTTCAGCACAGGGGCCTGAACTTCTGCCCAGTGAAAAAGATGGGTGGGCCATTCCGGGCTCAGGTGTGCAAATGATGCTATTATGTGGAGGCCTTTCACTTGCCTTTATTCCTTCTCCCACTTGCCCTATTCTATGGAGGGGGTATGGTAGGAGAGGTAGGTATGAGAAGGAGGGATGGTCTAGGATCGAGCACCATGGAGCCCATGGCATGCGTACGTGTGTGCGTGTGGAAAACTCCTGCTAGGCTAGAGCCAGAGTGAGGGGCCTGCAGCCTCTGTGGGAGCATGTGCAGTTTTGATTTGATTTCGCGCCGAGGTGAGGGGTGTCTGTGACAATCAGGGGCAGGAGAGCAGCAGGATTGGCTTGGTAGCACAAAGATATCCTGGTCACTCATTTCAGACACGGAGGGACCTCTGGGACCTTTTGCTTCCTTGTCTCTGCACTTGGGGACATTAAAAGGATTAGACTTTGACCACCGGAGAAGCAAGAGTGGTATGTGAAGACCTTCTGTCAAATTCAGAAACCTGACCAGCATGTCTGTTCATTTGGCTCCAGTGGCTGGGCCCCAGAGAGATAGCTGGCCCCGTCTATAAAGCAGCAGAGCTCCCTGCGTTTCTGGAGGCACCATCACCACTGATGCCCACTATTTTCCTGTGGTTGAGTGGCCTGTCTCCTCACTTCAGTGTAAGCTGTGTCAGGCCCAGTACCCAGGGCAGGGCCTGACACAGAGTAGGCACTCAGTAGATATGATCGAAGAAATGAATGAACAGGCTGCACATCTGAGGCAAACTCCTGAACTTCTGATCTCCAAAGACAGTGGCTGCTGATGTGCTCGTTGCTTCCAAAAGACCAGAAATGAAGGTTTGCAGCCCCGAGCTGTGGTGATCTCTCGGCACCAGCTTTCTCCATCTGCCCAAGAGGCAGAAGAGCCCCCACCCCTCCTGGGTTGGCATGGCCTCCCCAGGTGACCCCCAAAAGTGCCTCCAACTTTGAGATGCTAGGCTCTATGCCTGATGCCCTACAACCTTGCCCAGCTCTGTGCCCCAGCCAGTATGGCTGTGGGCTTTGTGCAGAGCCGGGCAAGGTAACCAAGGCCCCCTCAACTCTCTCCGCTCCTGGACCATTCCGTTTGACCTTTGTCACCCCAGCCACACTGGTGACCACACCTGTACCCCCTGACTAGTTGGAGGGTGACACAGGATGCTGTGGGTACCTGGTCCAGGCTCACTCTCTGCAGGGCTCTGAGTGCCCCTGGCTGGTGTAGGACCACCATGATCCAAGAAGGGGGTGGTGAGTCCATCCTCTCTCCCCTGGGGCTCTGCTAGCACTCGTGTCACCTTGTCCCCTGGGTTTCTCGTGGCCTGTCATGGTCTTTAGAGGATAGGGGCTTCCTCTGAGCGAAGCTCAGGCCACCTCAGCCCCTACCATCACACCCACATAGGACCATGCATGTGGCAGACGTGAATTCCACATACACAGAGCAGTGTGCGGCACCTCACTCCTCAGTACCAGTAGCACAGGTGTCTGACATTTAAGGCTTGCACAAACTTTATTTGAAAAAACAAAGAGGAAGAAGGCATCATTTCCAGGGCTGGGGAAGGCAGAGTGCATCTGCAGGGCCTTTTCCCATGCCCAGCTCTCTCCACGGCTCTCTCTCACTGCCTCTCTAAGGGGCTGTTCCCCACTCCCTGCTAGAATAGAGGGCTGTTTGACCCGCTTCACAGACATGGAAACTGAGATTTATGGGGCCATCTCCCAAGTACCCTGCAGAGCCCACACCTCCCAACCCAGTGACCTTCCTATGGCTGGCTGTGGTACCAGGGCCAAGCCTGGAAAATGGGCCATGATGACAGCTATTCTTTGATACACATGCTGCACTTCCCAGACAAGAACCCCTCGTGTTCATGCTGGCACAGAGACACCCATGGATACCAGCTCAGATCCATCGGCACTGTGCCCAACCCTGGGCCAGTCTTCCCCGGCCCCATGCAACCCAGACTCCTGAGAGTGGAGGAACACCTGGTTGGAGATTCTCCAAGCCAAAGCCTGTATACTCCTCCAGACTCAGGGGTGGCCTCCCCTATGTACAGTAACCCCATGAGGCCATGATGAAGGACCTGAGCCGTGTGGCCACAAAGTGATTAAATCCTAACCAGAGCAGAGCCACAGACAGTGTTTTGGAAGAAGAAGAACAACCCAGTGGACAAGGGTCTGCACCAGCCTGTCAGCAGCTATATGGGGTAGCATGGAACCAGAGGAAGGAAGCCACATCCCTATCATGCCTACAAGAGCACCCCAGGGCTGGTAGGGATGGCCAGTGATCCAGAGGCAGTTGTAGTGTAAAATACAGTGGGAGAAGGACCAGGACGAGGTGAGAAGGTATGATGCCACTTGCAGGCACCTCTTCTGTGCCAGGCATTGTGCTGGGCAACACCATGTTGTGTGGGCACGGGGGTGGAAGTGGTAGGAGCCAACCTAGGTTCTGGTGCCTGGTGCACACGGCAGACAGAGGTCAAATGGATATTGTGTGCATGCAGTAATGGTACAGCCAGCCTCAGAGGGCATGCTGGGTGTTGGCATGCCAGGTGGGTGGGTTACCCCATGCACATACCAACCCCTATGAGCCTGAGAGCCACTAACCAAGCCTGGGATCTGCCTGTGAGGGCATGTCTGTGTGAAGTGGTGGGGACCCCTGTGCTAATCCCAGCTGTAGTCTTCACAGGTCAGGGAGGGGGTAAACCATCAGAGAGGGACCACTGAAGCTCAGCTTCCTTGTCAGCCGGAGAGGACAGCCAGCCCCGGGGCCTGCCCACCCGCCTCTCCTTCCACTTTGGAAACAGGGATGATACAGTAATCAGGACGCCACATATGGCCCCTGGAAGATGACTGCTCCCCAGGCCTTTGTTCGCCTTCATTATTCTGGATGAGGTTTTTTTTTTTTTCCCAAGTCATAAAAATGACATTTTTAATATGTGGAATTTTTTTTAAAGAAAAGCAATATGAAGAAGACTTTTATTGTCAATAAGCTCTACCTTTTAAACCAGTTATCTTAGTTTCTGCTCTAGGTATTTTAATTGAAGATTAACTGCTGTTAAAGAGTGTACACATTTAGGGAGTGAGTGTTTGGAGTATTAAAATTCAGCTCCCTTGGTGGCAGTGGTGGGGACAGTCTCTGCGGGGGGCCACCAGGGACCGTGCTCCTCCCCCACTGCTGGCCAAGGGGCTGTCCATGGAGGCGGGCACCTGCAGGAGGGGCAAATCCTGGCCTTTGCACGGAGGGGCAGGTTGGGGAAAGTCCAGGAGCAGAAGTTGGTGCCCTAGAGGCAGCTCCTGCTGTAGGCCCTACTCCCGTCATCCCTCATCCTGACTGAGGAAGACGCCAAAACTCAGAGCAGGGCAATAAGGCCACCATGTCACACGGCCTGGTATCCAGACCTGGACCAAGGGCTCAGAGCTCTGTCAACCATCCCCCACCCTCCCCTGCCTGCCCAGCCCTCACTGAGGCCTGTCTCCAGGAAAGCTCCTTGGCCTGGTCACTGTCCTCTGATGATTACCTGTCTCAGTAGCCATTGTGTTCTGGGAGCTATACAGAACCCACAGAAGGAATGGATCCTGCCCTCCAGGGGTCTCTCAGTCCAGAGACATGTGTGTACACGCATGTGTGCATGCATATACGTGTGCACATCATTGGCAAAGTCAGGCTTACCGTCGGTACCAGCACAAAGGTGGCACTCTGCAGTACCGTCTGAAAGAAGGAAGGTGACTCTTCCTCCAACTACCTGGAAAAGAACTTGGGATCCAAGTAGTAATGAGGATGTATGATCACTTGTTTGCCACTAGCCGTGTGACCTTGGGTGAATTATTTTGGATCCCTGGGCCCCAGTTTCCCTGAATGATGGAGTGGATATGGTGCCTTCTTTGTACAGGTTAAGGCATGGAAAAGTGCTTTTCTGATGCTTCCCTGACCAGACACTGTGCCAGGCTCTGGGATCTAATCTCTATCCTCAGAGTCATAGTCAGGGAAGTGAGCTCATGTACATCCATGACAGAGGTCACATGGGGGCAGGCCCAGTGCCTGAGAGTAGCCCCATGGGCACCAGGATGTGGTGCAGCAGAGGGGAGTCCAGCTCTGAACCCAGACTGCAGGTTTGAGCTCAGCCTACCACATCTTCACTGTGTGATGTTGGAGACGTACTGGCTCTGCTCTCTCTGTGCCTGTTTCCTTGTGTGTAAATAGAATCAACACCCAGGGAGCAATTTAGGAATGGAAGGGCAGTGTGTATAGAGCACTCTGAATAGGGCCTGGCATGTGACGAAGGCACAGTGAATGCTAGCTAGGATTACCATTGGTGTTCTTTTCGTGATTATTGAGAACTGGCTGGTACCTGTCTTTGGGGCAATTCAGGCTAGGCCTGCCTCACACAAGATGGTCTTTCTCCTTCAGACCCCTTCTCTGCCATTGTGGCCACTCTCAGCATCTGTCAAGGCATGGCCAAGTTCCGGCAGTCCCCCGATGGAACCCAGAACATAGAGACACGTGAGGTGTTCATCCCTGGAAGTCTCTGGAGACAAGTTCCTCACCTAGCCCAGCCCACATTGCCCCAGCCTGGGAGGTGCCAGGTGAGAGGTGGCTGCTGCCCAAGTTAGTGTGGTCCCCGGTCATGCCAGTGCCCTTGCCTTTTGCCATCTCCTCCCCACCCTCAGAGACAGTAGCCTCAGCCCTTTACGTGCCCCCTGCCCATGGTGTTGCCATCCTGCTGCTTTGTTCCCAGTGAGGAGCAGCAGGACCCTGGGGTGGCCAGGCCAAGTGCCAGACTCTCAGGCCTGCAGTAAGGCAGACAGCTTTGTAAAGCCACAGGCTTGAATGCAAAGAGCTACTCCCCATTTAACAGCTGTGTGACCTTGGGTGGTCACCTCCCCTGCCTGGAAAGTAGCTTAGAGGATGTCTGGAAGCTGGAATGGGATGCTATATGAACCCACCTGACTGGGTGTGTGTTGAGAATACTAGCTAAGCAGTGTCCTATGACAGTGGTGGCAGAAGTGGAGGCTGAGTGACCTAGCAAGTCCCCTACCCAGCTTGCTACTGGCCTATGTAGCCTGCCTCAGCCCTGTTCCCCCTGGAGCACAATAGGGATCCAGCCAACCCAGGCCCTAAGGTCCAGCCAGCCTTCCCCACCTAGACACTTCATCAAACCTCAGCCTAGAGGGACAGCCAGAAGGAGTCTCTGGGAACACTACTGTCCAGGTTCCTATCCTGGAAACTGCCATTCAGAGGCAGCTCCATCCCCAGGTTGCAGTCACCAGCACCACCCCCTGCCCATGTCTGGCACACCCCTCATGGAGCACTTGGGCAATTCCCTCTGAACCATCAGGTCCCCTCCCACGTAGTTGTACTGCCTGTGCTGGTGGGGAGCGTGAGCCTAGGTACTGGGACTGGGGTCCAGGTCCCCTGGGTGCTGAGGAGCAGGCCTCTAGAGCTAGGCAGACAACGACATATTGGGAGAAGAGGGCCAGTGCATTCCTGCCTCCATCAGCCCAGCTAGCAGTTGGCCAGCCTCCTGCTCCCCAAGCCTCCTGTGGATTGACAGGGCCTGACTGGACTGCCCAGCAGTGGGAAGGTGATTAGGAGTCAGATGGACAGGTGGGTAAGCTCTGACCTCCTGGGAGGTCACCCTTGGGAGAGAGCCAGCTGTCAGGGTCCAGCCCATCGGTAGATGAGGCAGTTACCAGTAGTGCCTCTTCCTGGAGCTTCTGGCCAGTGTTTATAGACTGCACCTTGTCCCCCGAGGACTCGGGATCTGGACATGAGGCAGTGTGTAACCCCATGGTCTCCTTGGAGGCTGGAGGCCTGGAAGACATCATAAAAGGCCAAGCCAAGATGTTAAGCCTTCTGCTGAGAAACCGAAGGAATGAGGTTTGCCAGGTACACAAGTGTTGTGGGTCACCCCAAGATGAAGGAGCACCAGTACAGAGCCAGGGCAGGGTGAGTGGGGGACCCTTCACAGGGGTGAGTGTTGGGACCCTGTGCAGAGGTGAGTGGTGAGGCCCTGTGAATAGGTGGGGGGCTGTGTAGGGGTAAGTGGTGGAGGTTGAGGACACACAGGGTCTGCAGGAGGTAGTTGGGGAGGAGCTGGCTAGAGGAATTTGGACACCTGCCTGAAGAATGGCTGAAGATTTTGAGCTGGGAGAGATGATGAGGTTTTTGTTCTGGAAAAAATCTCTTTGGCAAGAGACCCAAGAACAGATCAGAAGAAGGAGCTGGCAGGAGAGCAGCCTGGCGGCTCATGCCAGAAGGCCAGCACCTGAGGCCCCAGTGCCAGCAACCTGCTCCCACAGGGCCCAGGGGAGCACTGAGCGAATGGGCCAGCCATCAGAGATGCCAGGTGGGCTCCCCACTGGGGGCTGTGCATACTCAAGCAAGGGTTTGAGCCCTGCCTGAGCTTCTGGGTTGCACACTAGGAATGACCTGGGTGGGATGTAGAGCCCCTGGGTGCTGGGACTGCAAGCCTCAGTGCCCCCGCCCCCACCCCACAGCCACTTTAGAGAGATGAGGCCCCGCCCCTGGTGGGCAGGTATCATGGCAGCAGTGGGCCGCCCCTGTGAGCAATGGGATGGGGTTGGGTAGTTCAGAATATTGGGCCCCCAGCCCCACACCAGCTGCACCCGCAATGTCCTGTGTGACGGCAAACTTTTCTCCACCTGGGCTGCCTGCCCCTCTAATAATTGAGCCTCCAATTCTTGAAACCAAGTCATTTCCTTTTTCAGAATGGTTTTGTTTTTGCCTTAAAACAAAATCCTTCCTTCCACAGAATGCACTAGTTTTCCCTCCCCACGCACCCCCAATCTCCAAAGGCTTGACTACATTATAATTTCAATTTACACGGTGTGGGAAAGATTTGTGCAAAGGGTCCTTTTTTGTTTTTGAAGAATTCATCATTGCTGCTAAGAAGCTTAATATAAATTAAAGGAGGAATTAGGCAACATTAAGACATCAAAATGGGGGTGCGGGCGCCCGTTGCCTCGCCTCCACCCAATCAAAGGGGCCGCATGGAGCCCATCGAGTGTGCGCTCGAGAGCCTCAGAAAGAGCGCGATTCCAATAAAGGGCCTGTTGTGTCGCCCGCCTTCCCCTAATTCCCTTTGTTGCAGGGACAGCAGAGTACATGTCTGATAAAAACTTAATCACCTTATCTTTTTAAAGCAAATTGCATCTTTGTTTACATACGGGCTCCATAGCAGGACGAGAAAGGAGAGAAAACCAGGCAGCTTTCCCAGCCTTAGTCAACACGTTAAAGACGTGCACTCCCAAGGATAAATGCAGAGAACCAAGGCTGACAAAGACATGGTAGCAAGGTAGCATGGTAGCAAGCATGGTCACCGGCACCTCTCACGGATGAGGTCAGGGGCCTCGACAAAGGGAGCCAGCTGACTGGTGTCCCCACGGGCTGTCCCCCCAGGCCATTCTCGCCTCTCTCCACCCACAGTGCTCCCACTGGCTCCTATTGCCAGCCGGGCTCTCCCTAACATGCAACTCCCTCCAAATGCCAGCTCGCCTCTGGGCCTTGTGCTAATACCAGATTGCCTGCCCTATTTGGGCCTCTCCTCTCCCCTGGCGCTGTCAGAGCAAAGCTTGTACAGGGCCCACACAGCCCTGGGCCACTGGCCTGCAGAGGGATCTGGGTTCAAATCTCAGCTGTACCACCAACTACTGCGGGTCTGTGGGCAAGTCCTCGCACCTCAATATACCTGCAGGACGGGGTGCCAACAACAGCCCTGTGCAAACAGCCCAGATGGGGCCCTACTGCCTTGTGTCAGGGCCACCTCTGCCGCAGATGAGTCTGCCTCCCATTTCTGCCCCCCCAACCCCTCCTGGCCAGACTGACTTCCAGCCTTCCCCTCAGCGGCATGTCCTACACAGGCCGCCACAATAGCCACTACAGAGGCCTTGCCAGGCGCTGTGCCACCGATACCTCCCATGACCTACATACACGAGGCAGCTTCTTGAACAGGGCGGGCAGGCAGAGGCCACTTTCTTTGGGTGAAGTTTGACACTGCAGCCCACCCAGCATGGCAGTTGAGGGACCTCGGCCTCGCCGACAGAGGTCCCTCCTGTGGGCAGCCCCTCAAGCTGCTCACAGGCCAAGCATCCAGTCTAGACTCAGGGACCGGCTGGATTTGAGGCCCTCCATGGCCATCCATCCCGGCTACCCCATATGTCAGCCCAGCTCAGCCACCAGGCATGTCCCTCGGGGCTCCCCAGCCCATCCGTCATCACCAGGATACTGACCCCAAAAAGGTCCCCTGCCCCCTGCCCCAGCTCTCTTTCTGCCCTGTCATTTCGGCTCCTTCCAAAGCTGCTTGTTCCAGGAGGGGAAGCTGGAGTGACTGGATTTGGCTACAGCCCCATGGGGCCAACCAAGGGGGCCAGTGACCCCAAGCTGCTCGCATGGGCTCAGTTCCCACTGGGGGGTGCAAGCCGCCCACCAGCGTGGAGGCCCCTCTTCAGTCTGGCCCCCAACATGAAAGCGACGCCAGCAATTGGAGGCAATTTGCCGGCCTTTGATGGCTATGTCAGGGCGGCACCCGCGGCCAGGGCTTGGGAAACAGTTGTGCTTCTCGCATTCTTCCCTGATTACCCCTGGCCCAAGCCAAGACCCAGCAGCCTCCAGCCCACTGTGCCTTTGTGTGGAGCTGGCACTCGGTGAGAAAGGCCAGCCCGGCCCTGGGAGAGTGTCCCCAAGGAAAGCCACGGCGAGCAGCGTCACCCTGGGGTCACATCGGCCCACCCCCACCATGTCCTGGGCCTGGCGTGTTGGGGAACGGAGCAGGGCAGCCGAGCCACAAGAATCCTGAGATTTGGGAAGGAGCAGAGATATCTGCTGAGGCCCAGTGGAATCATGGCCACCATGTGAACCTCACACATGGAGCACATTTAACTCTGTGCCCACCGTACAAGGTAGGGAGCCAGGCTCCAGGTCATGGGGGCCCAGGGCCTGCCATCTGAGCCTGAGCTTCCCCATGGGCCACCAGCTCACAGACAGGTATTTCCTAGTCCTGGAGGCATGGGCTCTGCAGGAGCTCTTCTCTTACTCCTGCTGCCCTGTGCACCTGGGCGAGACTGCTCCTTCCCTTTGCCTTCATCCCGTGAACCCTCCCTGGGCCTGCCTGCCACGCCCCGTGCCCAACACTGCAGGGGCACACCCCTCTCTCCCTTACAGGCCATGAGGGAGACGAGTGCAGAAAGCAAACATCATGCCAAGTGAGGTTCAAGGAGGAATCCTGCTTGGCCTAAGCAGATGAGGGAAGCCTTCCCACGGAGACTGTGGCAGAGCAGGCCTGGCCAGACAGGAAAGGCACGGAAGAGCGTTCCAGACTCCTGGCTTGGAGTGGAAGCAAACAGAGGCTGAGGGGCAGAGGGAGGTACACGACGGATAACCCAGGTCTCAGATGCCAAGTAAGAGGACAGACTTCATCCTGTTGGTGGCACCCAGTCCAGAGTTCCACATGTGCCTCCGAGCATCTCCCCCACAGCTGGGGGCAGGACCAGGGAGGAGGTCCCCCGGCAGTGCCCCGGAGGCCTTCCATGCCAGGACAGGGCAGCAAGGGCAGGGAGCAGGGGGGACCCTCTGGAGGTTGTGGAGAGCAGTGCCCTCAGCCTGTGCCTCCCAGTGACTGCACCTCACAGAGCAGTGGCCTCAGAAATCCAGGACTTCCAGTGGCCAGGGAGCCATAAGCATGGCCTGAGGTTGTGCTCTGCCTGCCCTTCACCGGGCAGAGCCAGATCACTGCAGAGATGACACCACTGGCCTAGAGAGCCAGTGAGCTTCCTGGCCCACAGCAACTCTGAGAGCCCTAACCAGGACGTGGGGACAGACGTGGCCCAGGGGGACAGCTCCTCCCCACCTGCCTCTTCCTCCCCTGCCCAGCCCTCTGCAGTCCTCTTACCCTCCCCCTGCTTCCCCGTGTGCCCATGCATTCAGCAGCCAGAGTGCACTGGGTGGCACTGCGCTTCCTCTGGGCTCGGGCCTGGGTGCAGGAGGTCATGCCAGTGGCCCCTGGTACGCGGCCTGTGAGTGCCCAGGTTCACAGTAGAAATCTTGGGAAACAGAAAGAAGTAGGTGGAAGAAAGCATTGCGTGTGACTTATTCCTGATCCCTGACAGCCTAGCAGATAGTCTTCTGAAAGCCTTTTCTTTATGCATCCCAGAGTTAGAGCAGGACTCTTCCAACAATTTGTATTCCTGTGGGGTGTTTTTTTCAATTAACTCGTAAGTTTGTCTTTATATAAACACTTATCAGGTGTCATTTCATCTCCCAGAATATTTTGCCACAGCAAATGCACACTAGTCCTATCCTGACTGCTCTCCTGGGGGTCTCAGTGCCCCTGTAACTTCATAGGCCACGTACCTTCTCCATGATGCACGCAGACCTTGGAACCGGGTAGCCTCAACAAGTCCTGCTCTGTCTCTCCAGACCTATGTGACCTGGGGCCAGTTACTGGCCTAGGCCTCAGTGTCTTCCACACTGTGCTGTGAAGGTTAAGTGCCTGCGTACATGGCAACATCTGTGTGGACAAACTTCAGGTGCCTGGTTAGGACTGAACCCCTGGAAGGGGCTGGGTCCACACGGTGCCATTGAGGGAGCTTAGTAGCCAATGCTTGTCCAGCAGGGTCCTATCCAGTGCTGATTCGTTCGGTGGTATTCTTTGAGGCCCTCTCTGAGCCAGGGATCGCTCTAGGTACTGGGCTTCCAGCAGTGCACGGAGAGACAAAATCCCTGCTGTGGTAGAACCTGTATTTTAGCAGGGGCAGAGGACAGAAGAAAGAGGAAATTACAGCGCTATGTTGGGAGGTAATCATAGCTATTGGAAAAAAACAGAGCTGGGTAGGAGGGGTCAGGGCAGAAGGGGAGAAGGTAATCAGGAAGGCCTCACCAAGAGGTGACATTTGCACAGTGATTAGAAGGAGGTGGACCTGGGGGCCATTGGAACTTCTGGGGCAGATCTTCCAGCAGAGGAACCAGTGAATGCCAAGGCGCCGAGGTGGGAATGCACCTGATGTGTTGGGGTGAGGGGAACGGTTCAGAGACGCAATACAGGCCAGGTCGGGTAGGAGGAGAGCGATGCAGGAGTCAGAGTCCAGGGGCTCCAAACACACTCCCCACGTCGGGGGCCATCCCAGATGGGGCCACACATGGGTACCTGACCCATGTGGCCTACCAAGGGGTGCTTCAGAGACAGGCCCCAAAGAGAGGGTGGTAGCTCCACAAGCACAGGATGATGTCCCTGAGGCCTACAGGAAGTGTCAGGAGTCCTGGTGGGTCCCAGGCAGATGGATAGTTGGCATTTGGCGGCCTCCCTCACCACTCTGAGTCCCCAGAGGTCTCTGGGACCCTCCCTGGTTTGGGTACTCAAAGAGCATGGTACGCAGAATGCATTATATGGACATGGTAAGCTGCAGTCACCCTGCAGCCCTACTAGCATGTGGCCACATGTCCTCATCGGCACTCAAGCATCGTGATGCTCATTCCAAGACTTGGCACTCAGACTCCCTTTGCTTGCAGACCCTTGCCCAGGATCTCCCTGTCATCTGGCTCCCGTTTGGAGCTCTTCATCAGAAAAGCCTGCCCTGGGCACATGCGACCTGGCTGCCCTCCCCTCCTGGTGACACAGCAGTTTTGTTTCCTTGATCGTCTTGGTGGCTATCTGAATTATCTTGCTGGCTTGTTTCCTCCCTGCCCCTTCTCAGACTCGTAAAGTCCGTGATCTGCATATTCACCTCCATTGTCTACAGTCCAGGAGTGTTGTGTGAATGTTTTCCAGGGAACGATGCAGGGGTAGGTAGGGAGAAGCTTGGGGTGGGCAACAGCTCCGACCACCGGCATCCTGAACTGCCCTTCCTTTCCCTCCAACTGCTGTCTGGCTAAGAGAGAAAGGCCACTGTTAACAAAGCAGCTCCCAATGACATTTGCCACAAATCCACAGCTTCACCTATTGGGGAGGCTTTCTGGGCATTGTGTCCAGGCCACCCCCAAATGGAGCAGAGGGAAATGAGACTGACCATCTCAGAAGACCAATTAAATGGCCGCATCTTCACCAGTGCCAGAGAGATTTTTCTGGCTCTGCCTGCTTTGGGCCCTGTGAGGTATGCACTGTGTGTAACGAGAGCCAGCCTGGGCGAGATGGACCGCCGATTGGGCCACGCCTGTCTCCCCAGCCCAGCACAGACGCCGGGGAGCCCTGCACCTCTGCAGCCATCAGACCTCCTGGCACCAGAGGGAGACAGCCTGCCCATGCCATTTGTCAGGGTCTGGTGCCAGCCACCTTCTCTGTTTGCAGAAGGAAGGCCGGGGTGCCGATTGAGGGAGGCATATACCTGCAGGCCTCGAGCTAGCTTGGGGCCCTGGCCCAGGGCCATTCCCACGCCCCCTCCCAGGAGGTGCACAGACCAGCTGGGTGTGGAGCTTGCCACCAGACACCGTGCTGCCCGGGCAGAGGACGATTCCCCTCGGTAAAGGTCCTGCAGGCCCCTGGTATCCCAGAGCCCTGTCGCATCAGCTGCTGGTCCCAACCTTCCTGGGTTTTTGAGAGGCCAGCAGTCTCACCCCTACCTGTGGACAGGGAGACTGAGTCTCTCTTAACAGGAAGCAGAGCTATCCCTGGCAGACTCTACAGTGTCCCTTAAAGCAGCCAGCTGGTCACGCTTCTAAACACCCGGGACGCTCTCACAGCCTGTGTTCCCCCGCAGAACCGTTTTCCAGAGCCAGCCAAAGGTGGGCCCCCGCCAGGTGATGGGCTGGGGGGCAGTAACCTGCATTTGCCATCAGGTGCAAGTCCAGAGTTCAAAACCTCGTGCTTCCTGACTCACTGTGGGGCCTGGAGTGAGTCCGTGCCCTCTTTGGGGCTCCATTTCCTCAACTGTAAGATGAAGGGGCTGCTTCAGCAAACACGCAAAAGTGCTTGGTCTGAGAAGAATAATCCACATGCCCCTGCCACCCAGAGCTCCCCACCTGGTTGAGGCATGTCAAGCAAAGCTTGACACCAGAGTGTCATGTCTGGCTTCTCTTCTCAAGGAGACAGCTGCTAGCACCCAGCTGGGTGGGGCAAAGGAGGAGGCCCCTGAGGTGCTGGTAGACCGGGGTGTAGCAGGGCATGCTGGGAGGGAAGCCCCCTGCCTGGTGCCTGCCCCCCAACTTCCCACCAACTTTGGACACCCAGCTTCTAGGTCCACTGTCCAGTGCAGTCCTTCTGTGCATTATAGAAGTAAGTAGGTGGATGCAGACCTGCCAGGTCCCTCTTTTGGCAAGATCATTGGATCTCCACACTTACTTGCCCCTCATCAGGGAATGAATGCCGTGTTCCCAGCTCTCCCAGTAGTTATTGCTGCCCACTGGGCCTCCTTGCCCCATGCAAGTCTCACTGCCCCCTCAGCTCACCCGCGCTACAGCCCTGCCAGCTTGCTCCCACCAGGTTCCCCCAGCAGGGTTGTGAGCAGCCTTTCAGGGTGCAGAGCTAGTCTGAGGCCTGGTCACAGCCTTGAGGGAGGCAGAGCCTCCACCACTATGTTTGAAGCAGCCAAGCACTCACCCTGGCCAGCAGCCTACAAAGAGGCTGCACCATGCTGCTACCAAGCAGTTTCCTCATAAAGACAAGCCCCAGAGAAAGCCTGATATTCAAGGATTGCAGCCTGGTCCTCCAGGATGAGTGGAACTTCTTCCACTGGCAAGGTGGGGAAGGGTGTTCAGGCAGAGAGAACAGCATATGCAGAGGCTGATATGTGTGACAACAGGGAAGCCAGGAATGGTCACGTGCTCCTCCAGGCTGCAGGGACAGCACAAACGTAATGGAAGAGTTGGGGTTGGCCTTAGGGTGTCAACAGGAAACTGGTTTCCACTCAATCATTTGGCTGGAGAGGGTGAATATGAAGTCTGCATACTGTGCATGGTGGAGGGAGTGACAGAAGGCTGTCATTTAAAGGTGCCAGTTAAGAAAAAATAATAAATAATTAAAAAAAATAAAAATAAAGGTGCCAGTGAGACATGGTGGAAAGCAGTGGGGGCTGTTCCCACCCTGCTTGGGGCTGGAGGGACAGCATGTATGAAAGCCCAGGGAGAAGGATCCCCAACAGGAGTGACAGCCTTAGGGAGCAGGACTCAACATCCCAGCTGCTCTCTCTGCCCACCATCTGTCCACTGGGGCTCTCATTGGCTGAACCCAACCAGAAGCCAGAGGGCACAGGAGCCCACATGCCCTCTGCAGAGGTCAGCCTCCCCGGCATACAGAGGAGTAGAGAGTGGGTCTCCAGGGGCAATTGGGAAGCACCAGCCCCAGGGAGTCCCCAAGTCAAGCTTCACTGTGTATGTTTTAACATGAGTGTTCTGGGAAACAGCAGGAGAGGGACAGGGCCACCAAGTGTGGGGCTGGTCTCCATAGGAGCCCTAGTGCAGAGTGAATGGTGGGCGGGGGCCCAGGAGACAGAGATGGGGAGCTGAGCTCCAAGCTGGACAGGCCTTTGACACAATCTAGCACGGTGGAGTAGGGGCCGGGATGTAAAAGTGGACCATAGGCCTCGGGTGAGGGGGAGAGAAGCGGGTGAGGGGGGAGAAGCGGGTGAGCCCAGGATGGCACCTGGGTCCTGGCTCAGCCTAGGAGGGTGTGAGGGTGTTGCTGAGCTGCGGTGAGGAGATTCGGAGATGAGTCAATGGGAGTGAGTGCCCGTGCAGGACAGTGAGTGGACGGAGTAACAGGCTCTCCTGTGCCTTGCAGGTGGCCTCGGCCCCGAGTCCAAGAGGATCCTGACGCCCACCCTCAAGAAGCGGGGCCGAGCTGGCCGAGGGGAAGCAGCCAAGCAGGAGGAGGTGGCCGAGCGGCCCGAGCCTGCACAACACGTGGCCCTCAGCCTGTCTTTCAAGCGTTATGTCTTTGACACCCACAAGCGCATGGTCCAGTCTCCCTGAGTGTCCCAGTGACCTCCCCCAGGATCCCTTGCCCAGGCCCCAGATGTGCCTCGACCTCTTGCAGTATGTCCCTCCCCATGACCCTGCAGACGCAGGCTCCCAGGCCTGGCAAGGAGCCCGGGGCTACAGTGGGAGCGGCACCAGTGCCGGCACCCTCCCACGGGCTGGTGGCCAATGTTTCCAGCCACTGAGCTGGCAGCCCTATGAGGGCCCATCCACACCGTGCCCCAGGTGGCCTGGCACTTCCCAGCTGTAAATAAATGTCCCATGGTGCCGGCCTGGTCTGCTGGACTCTATGACTTCACCGGGGAGCAGGCCAGCCTGTGCCCAAGGGGCGTATCTGGAATCGGCAGGGTTCAGGGGAGGGACCAGAGCCCAGGGGCCTGAGTCCAGGGGGTTCTCTAGACAGCCATGGCCAGCGAGAGCTCTGCCAGGAAGGGCACCCCTGGAGTGCTGGGGAGCCGCGAGTGCCCAGCCAGGGCATCAGGGCAGAGGCAAGTGGGAGGTAGGTCCTACGTCTGGGGTGGAGGCGTCCGGCCTTGGGTGTCGGGCCTACCCTCCCCAAGCTGTGGAGGTGAGGGCAGGGACCAGGAGCACGCCCCCTCTAAAGCCCAAGAAGCCCTACCCTCGCCCCTCACCCCTGCCACACAGGCAGCTGTACCCCTCAGCCGGAGCTGTGTATACTCAGAAAAGGGTGAGGTGGCAAAACCAGCTGAATGATGGAGAATCTGTACATCCTACAGATGTCCAAACACTCCTTTATTTGACCTCCAGACAGATGCAGGGGCTGCCTTTGCAAAAGTGGGATCAAAAATATTAACGGGGCAGTGGCCATCCAAGGACTTGGAGTGGTTAAGTCCTGGAGCTGAGGGCAGAGAGGAAGGAGGTGGCATGCAGAACGTGCTGTCCTAGGTGCCAGGCCTGGACACAGCCCCTCGTGCTTCAAGGGGGTGTGAGAGCGGCTGGCCCTCACAGGGACCCAGACGTGAGGCTGGGCCGGGGCTTGCAGTCCAGAGTGACAGCCGAGGGCTGGGTAGGCAGAAAGAGTCCAGGCCCAGTCCCCGCTTCCCCCTGGGGTGGGAATGAACTGGAAGGGGATGGGTACAGGGAAAGCTAGGTGCTTCCAGCAAACTGTCCCTTCACCTCTTGGAGCCTCACTGCCACCGCCCGAGGGGACACCTCCAGTATCAGCAGGGGCACTTCTTGCCTGGCCCCCATGTGTCTGCAGACCAGGCTCCAGGGCCCCTCTGACACACCCCCACTGCTGTCCTACAGACCATCACACCAGGGAGGCAGAGAGCTAGGTCTCCCAGCGAGGGCTTCAGGGCAGGGGTCCCAGGCTGGCCACTTCCCATGGCTACGCAGCCCTTTGGAGTGGACACAGCTGGGAGGAGCTGAGATCGCCTCAGGTCTTGCATCTTAGATGAGGAACCTCCCTCCTCAGTGTGTAGAGAATTGAGGCCAGAGCTGCTGGGTACCCCCCAGCCAGGCCGGGTCCTCCCTGACCGAGAGGTGTGAGGCTGACCCCCTCCTCTGGAGGTTCCAGCAAGTTGAGATGGAGAGAGCCTTTGGGCACATCACTGTTCCTCTCGCCAAATGAAGGGCCATGTGCCCCAGCAGAGCCCCTGCACCCCCCAGCAGGCATAGAGGGGGCTCACTCAGCAGGAGCTAGCCCCGGGGCCACATCATGGGGGAGGGGGAGACAGGGTGGACTCCAGCCACTGCCTGGGTTCAGCCCGCCCCTCTGATGTGTGAGCTTGGACAAGCCCCCCAACCTCTGCCTCAGTGTCCCCGTGTGTGATACGAGAACGCAGCAGCCGCTCCATGGGCACGGGGCACACTGCAGCCCATCACCCTGCCCACGCCCCGAGGTGGGAGCGGCAGGCACGGTCTCGGCCCCAGGGCCCAGCCCTGCGCCACGCCAGCCATTCGGCCGGAACGTCCGTGACCGCCCCGTGTGCCCCGCACCTTCCTCCCTGCCTCCCAGCCGCCTGCGCACAGCGCCCCTCGGGCCCCCGGGAGGAAGGGACTCCGGGCAGGGGAGCCGCCTGCTGTGTGACTCCCAAAGCCTCAGGGCCCCGGCCTGTGGGGACGGGCCTCCGTCAGGCTGGCACCAGGGGAAGCCCGAGTGCCCGTGAGCCGCCCTGGGCCCGGCCCGTGAGGGAGACGCCGCCAGGCTGGAGGCCGGAGCACCCCCGCAGCGCGTGCCCGCCGCACCCCGCCTCCACGTGTGGGAGTGGCCCGGGAAGCATCGCCTCCCTCGGAGCTGTGGGAGGGGCAGCGACGGGCACAGCCGACCCGAGCCGTCACCTCAGGGCCAGGACCCGAACCCAGGCTCCGGAGGGCTCCAGAGACCGCCTCGTCCCTTGGATGTGTCCTTGGAAAGAGTGTCTCCGGGGCGCTGGCCTGGGTGGGGCGGGGGGCAGGGGGCAGCCATGCCCCGCTCGACTCCCCCCACTGCCCACCCGGAATGGAGCCGTGGGCAGGCGTCCTGCCACCGGCCGGGCAGGAGGGGCAGCCGTGGTTGGCAGGCCCCGGGCCGGCGGGGCTAATGCACCAGCAATGAGATAAGGCTTATCTGGAAATGTCCCTGGAATCGAGACTCTGATGGAAACAGGCTTCTGGGTTAATATATTTTTGATAGATAAAGTCTCGTAAACGGGAAGCCCTGGGGGCCCCGGGCAGGAGAAGGGGCAGCTTCTGTTGTCCCAGGCCTGCCCTGCCCGTGTCTGTGTGTGCGTCTGTGTTCCAGGTGTCTGTCTGCCCGTACTGGGTGTGCGTGTCTGTGGGCTCAAGGGCAGTCCGGCCGGCCGAGGACCTCCAGTGTGCGCGTGGGAGTGGAGGGGAGAGGGCATCGGGTCCAGTGGGTGTACAGGGCGTGACACGTGTGTCCAGGGCCAGCTTGTCTCTTGGGCCACAAGGCCTTGCAAGTCACTGGGGCCCAGGCCCCAGGACCTGGTGGGACGGGAAGGGGACTCAGTGCCGCCATTCCGTGGTCCAGAGTCCCCCTCAAGTTGAGCCAGGCCCCTTCACTGCCAGCTCACCCTCTGGTTGATCCAGGCCTCAGGCCTTCCCTGCCTCCTCCGCCTTTACCTGGGGTTTAGCATTTCCAAGCCCCCTTCTGGAGACCAAGGCCGGTCCTGCTCACAACGTCTCAGCTCCTAGTAGTGCCAAGCCTGCCTGCGTGGCCATGACGGGTGAGAAGGGGCCGCACTGAGGGGCCCCCCGGGCAAGGTCTTGAAGGGAGAGTAGGAGTTCGCCAGGAGGAGGAGGGGTGCCATCCAGCAGAGGGCACAGCTGGAGGAGGGGCCCTAGGAGAGCACTTGATAGGGCCTGTGTGAGGAGGGATGAGGTCATGGCTCCCGGGCTCCCCCCGCCCCCCACCCCCACCCCCATCCCAGCCTCTGCGGGCCTCCAGGAGCCTCCACAGAGGCAGCCCCGATTAAAAAGAGTAATTAGCACTTGGCTGATAACAGAGTCATGCCATTAATTAGTGGAGCTCAGCCAAGCACCGGGTCTTGATTGCAGGTAGCATCGGTGGCAGCTGGGGGAGGGGAAGGGGAAGGTGCTCATGCCCCCTTGGGGAGCAGCTGACCCCACCCCTGGGCACCCCTGTCTGTCCGAGCCCCATTCCCTTGCTGAGCACCAGTGCTGGGGGCAGGGCAAGTAAAGGGGGTATCTGTGGAGGCCCATGGGGTGGGGGTGGGGGCCTTGAAGGCTGCTGCCAGCCATCTGGAAGGGTGTAGGCGGAGAGAGTGCATCAGATTGGGGTTTCAAGAGAGCCCGCGGGCCCCAGCTTCATGCCGGTTCTGGACACTCCTGTGCTGAAGGTCAGGGGCAGAGACCACAGGGTCGCAGGGCGACTCCCAGGGCTGGTTTTGGTTGTGGCTGGTGGAGGAGCAGGGGAGGGGGCCGTGCAGGCTGAGGCTGGGAGGAAGAAGAGGGTTCTGGGAAGGTTTGGGGATTCCGTGTAGGGGGATGGAAGCTGGTAACAAGCATGGATTTGGGAAGAGGCCCACATTTGTGGAGCACCTCCTGTGGGCCAGCCCAGGGTCCCAGTCCAGCACTCCCTGGATGTGGTGCGCTGGGGGCAGCCTGGGCCCCACATCCCTGTCCCCCCTCCCCTAAGCCCAGCTGGGGAGCCCTGACCCCTGTGCCTCAGCAGAGGTCACACACCCTGAACCTCCGTGCGCCCCCCCCTCCCCCCGAGATATTGCTCAACCCCACACACGCACCCTCCCATGTTATCATCGCCACCGGGTCTGGCAGGGAGACAGCAGAGGAGAGAAACGGCCACTTCCCGTGGCCACAGCTGGGGCTCCAGATAAAGGCCAACTGGGAGCCCAGGCTGACCTGGGGAGGCTGGGGTAAGGGGCCAGGTTCAGCCACCTGCCTGGGCCCTCTGGGGTCACCCCATGGACTCAGCCCCCAGCCTCCAGGCTTCCAGCACAGTCCCCAGCAGACAGGGCTTGTGGCCATCCTGTTCTGCAGGGCCAAGCCTCTGCTCTCCTGCGCACCCACGCTCCCTCCCCAGGGTGGGTCCTGATGGCTCCCTGTCCCCAGAAGGTGGCCAGTGAGGGTGCTCTCCACACACACACCCTGCCTCCCTGCCCGTGTCCCCTGCTCCCTCCAGCACCGCCTGTGTCTCCAGGTCTCCACATCCCTCTCTCTGGCCCAGTTCCCTTGGCCCACCTGCCACACCTGGAGGCCTGGAGGGGAGCACAGACCCTGCTGGGCGGGTGGTTGGAGCGGCTGGGGAGCGCAGCTCAGTGGCCCTAGCCTGCTATGGTCACCAGTGCAATTCAAGTCACCTTCTCCATGAGTCCTTTCTCCCTGCACCATCCACCCCAGTGTCTCCCCACCGACTAGCCCCTAGTCGTGATTACACCCTTCTGTGTCCCCCACACTGCACCCTCTGAACGCCCCTCCTCACCCCATCTTTTACGTTGCCTCCAAGGGTAACAGGGCTCTGAGAGTCTCTGGGCTCCGATCTAGAAAGGCAGGTGGGGGGCAGGCCAGGTGGGGTGCAGGAGCCAGGCCTTCCCCCAGAGCTCCAAGGGGAGCCTTAGAAGCCCACGTCTCCCAAGGGTTCCATAACTGGAGTCCAGACCAAGCCACAGAAGCCAGACCTGACCCATCCAGCTCCCGACCCAAGCAGGACCTCCCACGACAGTTCCTTACGCTGCCCCTGGACTGTCATCGTGGAGCCACTAACCTCACCCACACCCAGGACCTCCACCTCCACCAGTATCACAAGGGCCCTGCTCAGATCCCTGCGGGGAAGGCCGCATGAGGCCATTGGCCAGGACCTGGGGGCCGTAGGAGGCCAGGTGAGGGGCTGGGGCGGGGACTCAGTAGAGATGGGGAGGAGGGGGCAGGTTGGCAATGAGCTGGCCTCCGCACTGCTTGGGTGCGTGAGGGAGCCGGGAGGAGGGGACCCAGGATGCCTGGCCAGCCTCTGCGGGGTCACCACCCGGGAACCAGCAGCAGGGCCACTTTGGGGAAGACTCCTTGAGGAGCTGGGTGTGGACCTCAGAGTGTGCCCTCCACAGCCCTTGAGCAGGGGGCGGGGGACAGGGGAGCCCAGAAGGAAGACGAAAGAGCAGCCAGAGGAGGGAGGAGGAAAACCGGGAGGGAGGGTGGCTGGCCAAGGGCCTCAGGCAGGTCCCAACACAGGGGCACAGGGGGCCGGACGCCTCTGGGCACAGGCGGCCGAGGGCGAGCACCAGGCAAGACTGTTGTGTAATGGGGATGCTGTGAGGTGAAGCAATTCACCGCCTCATCAGAGGGGGGGCTGGACGATGGCACAGGTGATAGCACCAATCGGCGACATCTCGCTGGTTCTTGGTATCTGGCAGGGCAGAGGGGCCACAGCCCGCCGGCCACCGGGCCTTCGGGCGTCCCCGCAGCCTGGCTGCACAGCCTTCCCCGGGTGTGGCCCAAGCACATCTGGGCTCGGCGTGGCCCCTGCTCCATCTCGCGGGGGGTCCCTGCGTGGTCCAGGCCTTGGCCTCAGCACTGGGGCTCCCCTCACAGGTGGCTGCCGATGGCCGGGACCCTGGTGCTGGAACAGGGGGCCAGGCTCAGAGGTGGTGTCCTGGCCCTGCTGCTCCCTGGCTTCTGGCTGGGGCAGAAGGCAAGAAGCAGCTTTAGGGACCCCGGCTTCCCGGACTTCCTTCACAGAGGGGACACTGAGGCAGGGGAAGGATTTGGTCCTCTGCCTCACCTCCCAGCACAGGGAAGCGGCCCCCGTGGGGGACATGGCCGCTGCCAACTCATGACACGCCCAGCCTGGGTCCCAGGGCATAGCTGGTCCTGGTGCAGGGCCCTGGGAGCTGAGGGTCTGGGTGCACACACGAACACGCGGGCAGTGGGGTGACTGTCACCCCTATCGACAGTCAGGTGGGCTGCTGATAAGGAGAGACGGTTGTCCGAGTCACGGGGTGCCACTGATAAAACAGACAAGCATCTCCCGGTGGCCGGAAGGTAGTGGAAAGAGGCCTAGTCCTGGGGGTGCCCACATCCCGGGTGGAAATACTGAGGCTGCTGCTCCGGGCCCAGCCCACCGTCGTCCCGGGAGGCAGTGCCCCCCAGGCACCCCAGCCGCTGCTGTACACAGGGCGGTGGCCGGGGGACCCTGACCCGGAGGTGGGGGGCCGCCTGTGGTGGCCCTGCAGGACCTCCTGCCCTTGCCTCCCATGCCCGCTCACCGCCCCCACCGCAGCCGAGGCAGCTCCCTTCAGGGGTCCCAGCACCACGTCCTATTGCCTCCACCATGCCTTTGCTCCTGCCATGCACCTGCCCGGAGCGCCCATCCCACCCTGCGCGCCTACTGCTCATTCTTCCAACCACAGCTTGCCCCTAGCAGAGCGGCGATCCAGCCAAGAAAAGAGTTCTGGAAGCTGGGGTGGCTACAGAGTGAGGTGGGCATGGTCGGGTGTGCAACATGCTTTCTCTCATGACACCCTACGAGGTGGGGATGCTCACCCTCATTTCCCTAGTTGATGGAGGCCCAGACAGGCCAGGTGACATGTCCAAGGTAGAACAGCCTGGAGGGAGCCATCTGGGCCCCTGGAGGCCAAGGCCTGGCTCAGGGGTGCTGGGGGAGGGTAGTTTAGTCAGGCCCTCTGGGGAGCGCAGCATCAGCCCCTGGAGTGAGCTCTGCTGGCTGGGAGACCTCTAGCCCCGCACCCAGCCCCCCTTCCTGCTCTGGCCCAGAGGGTCCCCTGGGAGCCTCTTGACACCAGGTGTGAAGGGACCCAGGGCCCACGTCCTTCCCAGATGGTGCCATTGCCAACCCACCCACCCCCCGCCCCGGGCAATCCCTACTTCTTGTTGTCCTTATTCTCTGTGCCCTGGGGCTGTTCTTACTTCACGGTGGGGCAAGGGGCAGACTCGGGGAGGGAGTGGTCCCTCAGCAGGTCACAGGTCTCAGTGGTTCCAGGACCCCGGGCAGGGTTCCTCCAATCTGCTCCACACCTCCAAAATCCGAGGGGTGGCAGGGCTGGACATTTCACTGGTTTCTTTTTCTGGGCCTTAGGAATAAGGCCCTGTCTTCCGGCTGGGGTTGCTGAGTTGGTTGATATTAACTTGAAGCTGTTATCACCATCCTGTCACCATGAAGGGAGTGAAGTTTATACCACAAAGGATTGACATCTACACTGAGGAAGATTCCTGAAGGCCTCAGCTGAGCACCTGGATCCAGCTGTGCCTGAAGCTTCCCCTCTCGTTATGTTGCAGTTGGGTTTCTGTTTATGAGTCATAACGTGCACGTGGGCAGGATCAGTCAGCAGTGGCTCTTGCCAGTCTGGGACGTGCCCTGGGTCCCAGGCCCTTGCAGACATACAGGAGCCCATGTATGCCCATGTGTCCCTGTGAGTCCCAGTCCTGCCCCCTCTAGGGGTCTTTTCCCATGGCCAGTAATCCCATCTCGGCGGGGCCTTGGGCAGGTCCCTCCTCCTCCCCACCCTCCCCAGCACTGCAGACAACCATCCCCTACCCTGGGATGTGCCTCCAGCCTGCTCTTCCTGCCTCCCTCAGCAGAGCCCAGCAGGGTGCAGGGAAAATCAGCCGGGGACCAGGAGGGATTCCCAGGGCTGCCCATCGCCCTCTGAGACCTGGCCATGCCAGAGCACATGCCGCAGTGCAGGGCGCGGGCTCCTGTCTGTTCCATAGGCCCTCACATTTTTCAAATGTTTATCACCACCATTTTCCAATGCAGATTTCATATAAAAATAGCAATTTGTGCCACTTCCTAGCCGTGTCCTTGAGTTACTTGTGTTCCTATCCCAAAGCTGGTGATGGCACTAGCAGCCCCTGTGGCCCCCTGGCTCGCACCCTCCGTGGCAGTGGGAGTCGGCTTCGGCATCCACCCAGAGCCAGGCTCTCCTCACCTATGCCAGCCTGGTGGCTCACACAGATGCCAGCCCCTCTCACTGGCCTCTGCTCTGCCCAAGCTCCTGCAGCCTGCTTCTGCACCAGCCGGAGTACCTGTCATAAGCCTCTCTCCTGTGGAAAACCCTCCCGGGGCCCCCACCTCCTGCAGGGTAAAGCCTACACACCTGCCTATGACCTCCTGGATCTACTGTCCTATGACCCTCCCCACCCCCCACTGCTCCCCTCCCCTGGCCTCCCACCACAGGGCCTTTGCCCCTGCCGTTCCCTCTGATGCCAGTCAGCCTGCTCCCTCCCCCTGCTCAGCAAGGCCCTGTCTGGGTAACCCAGTAAGAGTCACCCCTAGATGCCCCATCCCTCCTTGCTTTAGTGTTCTCCCTACTGATGATTTCACGCACCCAATATCTTGCTGATTCACCTTACTTGTCCACTCTTCCGCATGAACGTGAGCTCCAGAGACGGAAGTTTCTGTGGGTTTGTTCATTGCCATCCCCAGCACATGGCATAGCACCTAGCCCACATGCCAGGTGCCCCTCACTCGTGCTTGTGGCCACTGGGGACTGAATGGGTTAGTCCATGGGGCCTCCATGGGGCCTGGCCGGGAGCACACCCCCTGGAGCTGGTCCCCTCACTGCTGTTCTTACTGTTTCTGGCCACGCTGGCCTGGCCTACAGGCCGCACAGTGACCTTGGCCTTCGGGGGGTGGTTCACTGGGGGATGGTCCCAGGAAACACCAGCAGGAGAGGGAGGGAGGGACAGGTGTCATCGGGAGTCACCGTGCGGGGCAGCAGGGGCTCGGAGAGTCGGGTCTCCTCCTGGGGAGTTGGTCTCCCAGGGCCAGGGGGCCATCACGAGCTCTCCAACACCCCAACCCCCCGGGGCTGTCCGCTGCCTGCCAGTCAGAGCTGCTCCCCTCCCCAGTACTTGCAGCCCTGCAGGAAGTGGGGCGGGGCCCTCCCACCTTGTCCCTCCTCTCCCTCCTTAACCCTCCACGGCCCCTCCCAGGCTGCTGTCACCCCGCGCAGGCCTCTCGGGCCTCAGGCCCACCTGTCTTGTCTGCCAGGCACCCCTTCTGCCCGCCCTTGCCCTGGTGGCTCCTTCTCTCCACCCAGGTGTCACCTCACAAGGGACCCCTGACCTCCCTGTGAGAGGTGTTCCCCGCCCCTAGTTTAGCTACCTGTGGAGCTGTTCCCCCCTGGCTCCCTGTTTCTCGCAGGGCTCCCTGACAAGAGCACGAGGCTCCTGGCAGCACGGGCTGGTCTCTGCCCCATGGCCATGTCTGGTGAACAGAGCCTGGCACACAGCAGGTGCCCCACACGTGCAGGCTGAATCTGTTTGGAGAATGCACAATGCATCCTTGGCTGACGCAGGCCTTGCACGGGGACCTAAGTGCACTCAGGACTGGTCCTCAGGGCTCGAGGGCACGGGGAGCCCCCAGGACCACAGGGGAAGGTCCTAAGCTGGAGGCAGAGGTGACAGAAATGGAGTCAGACACCCCCAACCGAGGCCCTCCTCCCAGCACTGGCCCGCAGCCCGTCTCTCCTCCCCTCCGCCCCCCAGGCAGACATGGTAAGTGCACCATAGAAGCTTCTGGTTAAGACCACAGATCCCTGAGCAAATATGGTCATAGTGTAGAGCAGGATTTGAGCAGGGGCTGAGCTCCAGAGGAGGCCTGCTGGACCCCAAAGGGGCGTGTGCAGGAGGGTCTGCAGGGCCAGCTGGTGTGGGTCCCGGCCTGGCAACGGGGACCGTCCTGAGTGGACCAGGGTACATAGGGACCTCTGCACAATGGAATGTGCACAGGAACCGGAGCAGACGCAAGTCTGGGCACCCATGCAGAAGCCTGCAGGTGCATGCGTGTGTTGGCACGGGACACCTGTTCAGGTGAGTGTGATCCCGTGTCAGGACCCAGCTGCAACAAGGCCTGTGGATGATGTCAAGGCCTAGGTGGATGATGCAGACGTGTGGGCAAGTCTCACTCACGGTGCCCGTGGAGCTGCATACGTGGTTTTTGGTGACTCTGTGTGCAGGTGTGCAGTGTCTGTGTGTGAGGCTGCGCACACGTGTGTCCCTCACACCTGCCTGAGTGAGGCCTAGAGGGCGCTGGAATCAGGCAGACGTGGTGCCCTATCCTGCCCACTTGGACCATCATCATTTCCAACAGGCTTTCCTGAATAACGGGACCTTAACCATCACTGCCCCGGGGTTGCTGCAAGAATTGGGAATGCCACATGTGTCTGCGCTGAGTTGAGGGTTACCTATCGGTCTTTGTCACCCCCTCACTTTACCTGTTGCCACTCCTCACCTGTATCTGAGCCCCAAAACCAGGGGGCATCTGTGACCCTCCCTTGTGGCTGCCTGGGCAGCCATGGGCCTCATCCCCATATACACTAAAGCAACAAGAAAATGCCATTTTGCACCAGTCAAGCTGGTAAAGACTTAAAAGTTTAATTATGTCAAGGGCAGGTGAAGAGGTGGGGGATAGGACCCCATGTTCGTAGGCGTGGACACATCGCCGCTCTGGGGAGCAGGCTGCCACACCTAGTAACTGACATGACACGCTAGTGCCCTGGGGGCACAGCCACATGCCCTTGTGGGCAAGCAAACGACATATTCATCAGCGTGGGGCAGCCCCTCAACAGTGGTGGGTGGCATAGTGTAGATGTCCTGCAAGAATCCTGTGGCTAGGGGTGCCTGGGTGGCTCAGTGGTTGACTGCAGGGAGCCTGCTTCTCCCTCTGCCTGTGTCTCTGCCTCTCTCTGTGTGTCTCTCACGAATAAATATCTAAAATCTTTTAAAAAATTTAAAAAGAATCCTGCTAGATCCCAAAACAGGTGACAAGAAGTTGCAAAAGGATACCTATGGAATGAGACATGTTCCAACTTAAAAGAAATGCCATAAAGCAATACCACGTGCACTCTGCACACACTGGTCTCTGTATTTCGGTGCCTGGGGGAAGGCGAGCAAGGATGTGCTCCAAACCAACAGCCAGTGGCGGTCCCTAGGAGGCTGCAGGAGAGGGCGTCGGCGGACAAAGGGCTCCCTAGCATTATCTTTTATGTCATTTTGCTCAAAGAGATTGTGTGGCATATTAGCCATGAATTAAAGATGAATGAGGGACAGGGCTCGGTGACCCAGAGGCATGGCAGGCAGGGGAGTCACCCAAGCTCCCCGTTATGCGCACCACTTGGTGCTGCAGAGCGACTCTGTGGGCAGTGCCCAGCCTGTAGATACAAGGGTGGCCCAGAGGGGTGAGGCCCTGACACTCTATGTGGCTGCCCATTCCCTCCTGGACCCTGCCCCCAGGTGCGCCTGGAGCAGCCCTGGCCTTCTGGGCCCTGCAGGTCTCCTGGGCCCCCCATCTTTTGGGCCCCACCACCCCCACCCAAACCCCCAGACCCAGAGCTCCACATGACTCTGGCCTGGAAGGGTAGCCTGAGATGTTGTGCCCCGTGGAGACACGGATGGCCACTGTGGGTGAGTGTGGGGGTGAGTGGGGGTCCCCGGGGAGCCAGGGCCAGGCCAAGAACTCGTCCCACCTTCATGGCCCTGCCTCAAGACTGTGGCTCTGGGGCCCAAGACTGATGGCAGGAGGAGGCCCTGGAAGCCAGCCAGTCCCTGGGGGTTGTCGATGGCCTGGGGGTTCGGGCCACAGGTCCGTGCTGGCGGGGAGGGGCAGCTGAGGCCCAGAGACGGAGACATGGTGAGAGACACACAGAGGAAAAGCAGGAGACAGATACCACGAGAGACAGAAGGAGAGGGAGAGAGACAAAGAGACGCAGGGAGCCCCAGAGCGCCCAGGGAGCACTTGGAGTAGGGGTGGCAGCGATGGAGGGGTGGCACCGCGCTGGGAGGAGAGAGGTGCGCCTGCGGCCCGGGTGGGTTGGCCCTGCTCCGATTGGCGAGGACTGGCTGCAATTAAAGCCCATAATTGATTCCCTGGGATGACGAGGATCATTTCAATGCGGAGAATTAAGGTTTTCTTCCAAGATGAAAATAAAGATTAATTTGCAATTTCCTTCCTCACTGCACACAGGAGAACAACCCCTGCTGGGAAGAAATCTCAGCCCTGGCAGGTGGGCTGGGGGTGGGGTGGCCTGTGGGCCTGGACCTGAGCACAGCCTCCACAGTGTGGGGAGAGCACAGGCTCCGGACCTCGGGGCGCCCACCCCTGCCCGGAAGCGGCCCTCCCGGCCTTCCTTGGGCTCCCTGAGCCTTGGCTTCTGGCTCTGCAGGGGTGCTAGGGAGCCTGGAGGGCATTAGCCCACCTTTGAAGAGCACCCGGCTTGCAGCTTCTAGCAGGGAGGGTGGGCATTATGACTCATGGTCCCCACACCGCCTGGTATCCGGGGTGGCAGGAGAGTCCCTGAGGGGAGAGGGGGGAAGCCCCCAGACCTCCCTTGTCCCTGGTGCCTCCTTCTTCAGAGCCACTGGCCTCCTCCGGCCACTCCAGGCAGCGGAGCTAACTGAGCCTCTCCCTGGACCTAACACGAAAATTCCCTGGAGGGGATACATCCATGAAGCCCAGGAGATGCTCCTACCTTCGGCCTGGGGCCCCGCAGGTCTTGTCCCTCGCAGGTGCACTGTCGGGGAGGCAGTGGGACTCTCGCCGCCTCTGCCCCCTCCAGGGCCACGGAGTCCTGACCTGGGCCACCTGTCCTCCCGGCCCCTGGCCAACCGGGGCCTCTCCTGATGGCAGGGGCCCCATGTGAGCCATCAGCCAGCAGGGCTGAGGAAGCCTGGCTCGGCCTGGGCCTCTGAGATCCTGTCTTTGCGAGTGCGCGGGGGCTGGGCTCTGTACACCCTTGGGGGGCGGGGGTCCAGGATCCCCAAGGATTTGGACCAAGCGGCCGGCTCCGAGAGCCCCCGGGGCCCTGCCTCTGCGCCCTCCCGCTCTGCCCAAGTCAGCCGAGGGCCGGCCGCAGCCTGAGGGTTCTGAGCGGCCTGGGTCCGGCCATCCTGCCTCTCATGCCAGCTTTTCCCCCGGGGTAACCTCTGGATGACCTCTGGCGTGCACAGGGTGGGGGAAGAGCAAGGTTAGGAGCAGGGGGGCCAGCACATTCCTCCTGGTGTGAGAGCTGCCTCTCACACCTCGCGGGGAGCCTCGGCCGCCCCCCCACCCCGGCCCACCTGCAGACCCCATGTGGTCAGTACCCAGAGCACATCATGTCCCCAAGCCTGGATCCCTCGGAGTTGGGGAGCCCCCCTGCTGGGGCTTCCCTCCAAGGCTGCCCTGCCCCCACCACCCTGCACTCCAGGCACAGGGCGCCCTCGTCAGCCTCCCCCAGCTGACTGGCAGCTGAGAACAAGCAGCGACCCTGCAGAGCCATGAAGCCTAGATGCCCAGCACAGCGCCAAGTGCCCGGGCCGCAGTCATCTCGCGGAGACGCTCTGGTGGGGTTCAGTCTCACCTTCTAGACCTGCATCTCCACCTGGCCCCGTGGCCTGGGACAACCGTGAGGACCTGGGGCAGTGCTGGGACAGTGCTCCAGGACCAGCATCTCACCCCCACCCTGCTGACCCCCCGGCACTCGGAGCAGGACTGTCACCTCCGAAAAGCTGGGCCCTCGGGTCCCTTGCTTTTGTCCTGTATGCCCTGAAATACCTCTGGCTGCTGTTGGCCACTGGCTTTTGTTAATTTGTTCATTCAGTCCTTTGACCAAAAATTGGACCAAAGTTTCCTGAACCCTTGCCAGGGACCTGGGGCAGCTTGGAACATCCCATCCCCTGATGAGGGACACCCAGGAGGGGTTGGGAGAGTTGCCCCCTGGCCAGAGGCCCTAATGTCCTTGCCCATTCTCTACACACCCTGTCTGGGAGTCTTAGGCCCACCTCTAGGGACACTGGGCCCAGTGCTAGCCCAGGACAAATGCCCACATCCTTCCTACAATGTCTTCCTTCTGTAGCCACCAAATCTGCCGGGGGCATCAAAATAAAAGAAATCACAGGGCACCCACTGCAGACCACCAGCACCCCAGCGGTCGTGTGAGCAAGGCGCTGGTTTCCAGAGCCCACATCAGCCACAGCAGCCCTGCTTTTTACAGCACAGACGACTTGGGATCCGAGGAAGCCTGGAGCAAGTGTCCCACCCTCTCTATGCCTCAGCAAAGTGAAATGAATACGAGGAGCTGCCTCACTGGGTAGGGGTGAGCATGAAAGGGGTACACAGCCAGTACTCACTAAAAGATCTGTGCAGCCACTTGGGAAACCAGTTTGGGTGTTTCTTTAAAAATTAAACACAGAGTCACCGCCAAAAAGAGGAAGCAACCCAAATGTTTGTTTTGGTATAGGACAAACGTGGTATAGGACATACCCACCCATGCACCCCATGGCCTAATTAACTAGAATAGCATTCAGCAATATGTGATAATAAAACAGAAGGAGATACTGGTGCATGCTGCATGGGGAAACCTGGAAAACACCGTGCTAGGTAGGAGAAGCCAGGCACAAAGATCACGTATTGTGTGGTGCCATTTTTATGAACTGCCCAGAAAGGGCAATCCCACAGGGAAAGGAAGTGGCTGAGTGGTTGCCTCGGGCGGAGAGATGATGGGATGGAAGACGTATAGGGTTTCTTTTTGGGGTAATGAAAATGTTCTAAATTTGATTGTGCTGATGAATGTTTCATATGTTCACGGAATCTACGAAAAGCCATTGATTTATACACCTTAAATGAGTGAATGGTATGGTATGTGAATTATATCTCAATAAAGCTGCTTAAAAAACACAATGAAGTTACTTTTTGATCTGACAATTCACTCCTAGATATTTATTTACCCAAGAGAATTGGAAACAGCTGTGCACACAAACACTTGTACATGCGTGCTCATGGCAGCATGATTTGGCTTTCTAGCCAAAATGTGGAAGCAACCCAAATGTCCATCATGTGACAAATGGATAAGTAAAATGTGATCTATGTGTACAATGGCATATTATTCAGCCCTGAAAAGGAAGGGAGCACTGACTCATGCCACATGCATGAACCTCGAAAATATTATGCTGAGTGTAAGAAGCCAGACATAAGGATGCCTGGGCAGTTCAGTGGTTAAGCATCTGCCTTTGGCTCAGGTCATGATCCTGGGGTCCTGAGATGGAGCCCCACATTGGGCTCTCTGTTTGGTGGGGAGTCTGCTTCTGCCTCTGCCCCTCCCCTGCCCTGCTTGTGCTCTCTTTGTGTCTCAAATAAATAAAGTCTATTTTTAAAAAAAGAAAAGAAAGAAAGAAGCCAGACATAAAAGGCCACACTTATATTATTTCATTTATATAAAATGCCCAGAATAGGCAAATCAAAAACAAAACAAAACAAAAAAACCACCATAGGATGGAATATTATTTAACCATAGAAAGGAATGGACTACTGACTCATGCTACATCGTGGATGAACCTTGAGGATGTAATGCTCAGTGAAAGAAGCTGGACACCAGAGACCAAATACTGTATAATTCCATTTACACAAAATGTCCAGAACAGGTAAACCAATAGATGCAGAAAGTTTCTGGATGGTTGCCAAGGGCTGGGGGATCCGGAGCAATGGGAAGAACTGCTAGTACATGTTATTCTTTTGTGGGGCGTGGTAGGGAATGTTCTAACCTTAGTGATGATGGTTGCACAATTTTGTAAATATGCTAAACCCACTGAATCGTGTATATTAAGTGGGGAGCTTTAGGGCATGTAAATTTTATCTCAATAAAACTGAACACTTACACGGTGCTCCGTGGCCATCGTCACTGCTCCCAGCTGATTCCCCGGGCACACCTGCACCAGAACGGCGGCCGGGCTGGCCGGGCGGGCGCCGGTGCACTTCCCCTGGGGAAGCACAGGGCGGGCAGCATGGGGAGCTGCACGGGGCTGGGGAATAAAATTTTTAAAACAAAACAAACCCCCCCAAAAAGACTGTATTTATTTATCCATGAGAGACCCAGGCAGAGGGAGAAGCAGGCCCCATGCAGGGAGCCCGACGTGGGACTCCATCCCGGGACCCCAGGGTCACAGCCTGAGCCGAAGGCAGATGCTGAAGCCCTGAGCCACCGGGCGCCCCACAGGCAGGACTTGCACCCAGTGGGACTCCCAGAAACGTGCTGACCTCCGGGGCTCCGACCTTCCCCGGGGTCCGTCCTGTGTCGCCGCCGGGTCCCTTGGGCTGCCTGCCCTGGAGGCTGCTGGGGCCCGCCCTGTGGCCGGGGTGAGCACCGCGCTGCCGCCGGGCGCCGACAGAGGGCAGGAGCGGCCCGCGCCTCCGCGGCCGAGCGCACCGCCGAGGGCGCGGGGGCAGCGCGGGGGAGGGGGGCGGGGCACCGGGCGAGAGCCCTGTGGGTCGTGCCCCGTGTGCTGTTGCAACGTGGACCCCCCTGGTAAACACTCCTGTGTGCGGGCGTAAGGCCAGGACGACCCAGGGACACGGACCCAGTTAAAGCACATGGGGAGGGCCGCAGAGGGCGTTCGTAGGTGCCAGTGCTCCCGACGCGGCCGCAGACCTCCCGGCTCTGGGCTGCCCCGCTTGTGCACGGAGTCCCGGGGAGGGGACATCACAGCAGGCCCCCGCTCTCCCTGGGTGGTGCAAGGGGGCGACTTCCTCCAGGACAGCTGCCTGCAGAACGGGAAACCAGAGCCTGTGACGTCTGCCTGAAGGGCCGCCAGCTGAGCTGAGGTGAGTGAGCCCCGTCCCCAACACACCAGACTTCAAAGGCTTAGTATGAAAAACGGAAGCTACACTATCACATTAATCATTCCTTATATTGATCCCATGTCCAGATGGCAGTATTTGGGATATACTGGGCTAAATGAAATACAAAAATTAATTTCACTTTTATTTTTTCAAACACAGCTATTTAAACTTTAAAACTCCGCGTGTGGCTTTCATCTGTGGCTGTGTTCCATTTGTATAGGACATGCCTGTCCAAATGTTCTATGTCTGTTAGTCCATGTGATGCTCATCTAGTCCTCCCTACGAGGCCCATACTGCTCTTACCCCATTTTACAGATGGATAAACTGGGGTGCCAAGAGGTGACATGACTGGCTCAGAGCTGGTTACGGGCACACACCCCAAAGGTGCTGGGCCCCAAGCCCGGGTAAGCATATGCACACACATAGCATAGGCAGGTGCCCAAATGTGCATCGTGTGTGCACAGGTACACACGTAACAGATGGCTGAGCCAGCGCACAAACACACGCCACCTATGTCCCCATCAGGTGCAAATGTTACTTCGTGCCTCCAGTACTGTGACAACCTCACGAGCACACAAGGCCCCTGCTCACACCCACACACACACCTGCACACCCCAAGTGCTCTCTGGAGGACTTTTGGCGGTCCAGCTGCTGGGCCCCCATGGTATCCTGCTCACCAGGCCTGAAGGGGGGTCGCTGGCAGAGACTCCGCCTGTGTCTGCAGGAGCCAGAAAGGAGGTGAGCGGGTGGCCAGGCGCTGGGTGAGTGGGTGTGCTGCAGGGGCCGCCGTGTGCCACCAGGCCCCTGCCCACCACCAGCCACCAGCCGCTGCGGGCCCTTCCTCCTGGCTGCAGAGAATTTGCATAAAGCTCCCCAAGCCGGGGGGATCGCATTACATGGAGGCCCGATGATAATCTTTGTTGAAATAATATTTAACACATGCTGCACTTTTAATTAACTATCTGAATAATCTCAAATTAATACCAGAGCTTTAAAAATAAGTTTTCATTTTCACGTTGGGTAACATAATAGTGGCCCGGCTGGCCCATTTCCCCCTCCTTTGATTTAATTAAAAGCCCTTTTGTGTGTCTCTTGTCACTTAAGAAACAGACAAAAGCACGGTGGAGTGGGGGGGCAGGCCAGAGCTCCTGGCTTGGGGGTCCAGGGCTTAGGCCAGGGCTGGGGTCATGGTTGCCCAGGGTCCTCGCTAGGGCCCCTGGGCAGGCTCTGGTGTGGCTATCACACTCACATGCACAGGGACACTGGACTTGGTCACAGACTCTCACAGTGGCCTGGCCTACCCTTGGCCCTGTACCCCACACCTGACACGTCTGTCCTGGTGCTCACCCAGCCAGGCCCAACAGCTCCATCAGCTCCCACTGACACTTTCTGCACCTGCTGGTGTGCATGTGTGAACGCACACGTGCATACACACACACGTACACATGCGCACAGGATGGTTTAGAGATTGACAACTGAGGCAGGTCTGGGCTGGGGTAACACTTGGCATTCTAAGCCCAAATCTGAGAAGACCAGAGGCTGCCTGGCCCATGTCTCACCTCCTACAGACTCCGGCGTGCATGCACGTATGGGAGTGTGCATCCCACTCCCTGCCTTTCTGGTCCTGGCCCTGTGCTCCTATCCCACGTTTGATGCTTCTAGAAACAGAACCAGGCGGGCAGCTGGCTCCTCCAGCCGTTTCTGCTCCCACTGTGCCTGGGTCCCCGCTCTCTTTCCTGGGCCTCCTCCTGGCTCCTGAGGAGCAGGCAGGGAGGACAGCCTTCTCCTGGGGCCTCTGCCTGCCGCCCACCGACCAGCCAGGTCCTCCTCCTCTGATCAGAGACAGGCCGAGGGAGAGGCCTTCCTTGGGCAAATGGCTCCACAGAGCCCAGTGGGGAAACAGAGACCCTTAGTCTTTCTCTGACAGGTCCAGTCTGGTCGGGAAGCCTTCTGCTCCGTGGGCATGAGCCCTCAGGAACTGTGCAGAAAGGGGGCGCGTGGCAGCCCCACCGGCTGAGGCCGGATTCTGGGCAGGGAGAAGCGAGATCCATTGGGTTCTGAGGGGAAAAGTCAGAAGCAGCTCAGTGGCGAGCAGCGGGCGGCGGCGGGGTGGACAGTGCCCTGTGGAGCCCCTCTGAAAGCTGGGGGCAGGGAGCTCAGGCCTCCCTGGGGCCCGGGGCCCACTGAGGCCACCCCAGTGGGGTAGAGGCGGGCACACCCCCGAGGTCCCCCAAGACCTAGTCCACTCGCGGGAGCAGCCAGCACGGCCGGGCCGGGGGCCTGGCGAACGCAGGTGCTGAGCCCTGGAAGGAAGAGGGTCCACTGAGCGGGGCACCCACTGGGGGTGGGGGCGGGGATGGGAAGCAGGTGTGCGAGCTCTGTGGCCCAGTCCCCCTGCACCCCACCCCCGGATCCCGCCTCCACCCCGGGGTCCTGGTCCAGGGACTTGGAGCAGGAGCGGCAGAGCCTGGTCCTGGGAACTGACCGCCCTGGGGAAGGGCTCCCCCTCTCTCCACACCAACCGGTCCCTTCTGGCTTGTGCCGGACCTTCAGCCCTGGCCAGCCGGGACCCAGCGACTCCTGCCCGGAGGGCTGCCTGGAGGGGCAGGCGAGCTTGCCCCCACCCTCCACAGGCTGGCCAGCGGGGACCGGCCGGGCCACTCAGGCACCTCGCCCATGCCGTGTCGCACAAGCACACGGTCACTCACACCCCCAGGCCGCACACTCATGTGTGCACGTGCACACACCTGCAAGCATGTGATCACATCATCACCCACGAGCACCCACACAAGTAAGCACAGAGGGGCGCAGGCGGCAGGTGAGTCAGTCACCGGTGGGGGCTCCAAGAGTGCCATCCACCTGCTCCTCCGGCGGCGCAGTCAGTGAGCGCAGCTGTGCGCGGGGTGGGAGCCACCCCTGCCCTGAGCGCCTACAGGTCTCACCAGCCTCGGGAAGGGCGGGGGGGGGGGGGGGGCTGCGTACAGAGTGGTCACACGGGGAGAAGTGAACGGAGCCAGGACTGAAACAGCCTCACCAGCCCCCGCCAGCTGTCCCTCCAAGACCTGGAAGGTGGCGCTGCGGGGGGCCTGCTGGGGCGAGGCCAATGGGCAAGTAGAGGCTCAGCTGCATCTGGAACGCGAGGGGGGTGACCTAGGGCAGCGTCGCTCAGCTGACTCAGAAGACTCAGAGTCCCCAGTCGGTGGTAAGACCCCAGGGAGCCGGAGGAAGGAGAGGGTCCCCCATGCCTCTCGAGGTCGTCACAGAGCTGGAAACCACTGAGGCGTCTTGTCCCCCCAGCAAGGGGACTGTGATCTGGCCCCAGCAATCCCGTGAACCCTGCAGAGGGTTCCTGTGCACCCACGGGAGGGTTTGATGCCTGGGAGGTACTCAGAGCAGAGGCTGCTACAGGCCAGTCCTCCACTCACTCCTTTGCTCATTGGGTCAGTCACCCAGTGCCTGGAGGTGAAGGTGCTGTCGCAGACATGTGACAAGACTGACCCAAGCCCCGTCCTTCTAGAGCAGCCATTCTACAGGGGCAGACAGTATGTAGGCACCAAAGAGATTAATGATGTAATTTCAGATCATGAGAATGAGCCAGAGCAATCAGGGAGGGCTTCTCTGAGGAGGTGACATTTGGGCTGAGACCTCAGTGACAAAAAGGAGGCAGCTCAGCAAAGAATTGTGGGAGAGGATTCCAGGCAGAGGGACCACCAAGGGCAGAGGCCTGGAACACTGAAAGCTCACAGGAAGGAGGCCTGGGCAGGGCGAGGGTTGGCAGGGCCTGGCCAGGAAGCAGCCTGGTGGAGACTGGGACAAATAAGGCAGCCCACACCCCCATCTGAGGGGAAACTGTTGCTCAGCTCTAGTCCTGTGTGACTGAGGACCCGGAGTGGCCAGACATCTCAATGTTGCTAGAAAAGCTGGAGGCTTAGGTTTTTGCATAAAGCCTTCTGATTTTTTTTTTAATGTATTTAGGGGATCCCTGGGTGGCGCAGCAGTTTGGCACCTGCCTTTGGCCCAGGGCACGATCCTGGAGACCTGGGATCGAATCCCACATCGGGCTCCCGGTGCATGGAGCCTACTTCTCCCTCTGCCTGTGTCTCTGCCTCTCTCTCTGTGACTATCATAAAAAAAAAAAAAAAAAAAAAAGATTTTATGTATTTATTTGTCAGAAAGAGAGAGAGAGGGAGAGCAGAAGCCACAGGCTGGGGAGGGCAGAGGGAGAGGGAAAAGCAGACTCCCCGCTGAGTAGGAAGCCCAACGTGGAGCTAGATGGGGGGGGGGGGGGGGATCATGACCTAAGCTGCTTAAGCAACCATCTGAGCCACCCAGGTGCCCCCAAACCTGTTTTTTTTAAATGGCTAAAATGGACTCAATTTTTTCTGAAACTGCTCAAGCCACACAAAACGTTTTTGGGGGCACTAACTAGCCTCTGGGCCTCTGGTTGGAGACCTCACTAGGAAGTGAGGGCCCCAGGCGCCTGGGTGGCTCAGTCGATCAACTGTCTGCCTTCGGCTCAGGTCATGCTCCCAGGGTCATGAATCAAGCCCCGCATCGGGGCTCCCTGCTCAGAAGTCTGCTTCTCCCTCTGCCTCTACCCCTCCTCTACTCATTCTCTCTCTCTCTCTCAAATAAAATAAAATAAAATAAATCTTAAAAAATAAATAAAAGGAAATGAGGGCCTGCATTCAAATCCTGCCACCCCTCCCCCTACTTTTTGGCCCTGTGATCTTGGCCCAGTTGCTTGCTCCTTCAGGGCTTCAGTGCTTTACACTGAAAAATAGAGATAATGGTGCCTACCTTACAGGGTTACCACGGGGGACTGGATGCTTTCACTCTTCCTTCACTCAGCAAATATTTATCAAACATGTGCTGTGTGTCCGAGACAATGCCAACTCTGGGGGATGGGGACATGACAGCAAACAGAAAACACAAAAATCTCTGCCCTGGTGGCTCTTACAGTCCACAGGACACAGAAAATGAGCCACAACGGGAGCAGGCACACATGTAGAAATGCCACAGAGCAAAAAGGGCCAAGAATACATAAGGCAAAGAAAGATGCAAGACGAGTTGGGGGTTGGGGGTGACATTTTAGACCAGGTGGCCAGGGAGGGCTGCACTGAATAGGTGGCATCTGAGTAAAGGCCCGAAGGGACCTGAAAGAAATGAGGGGGCCATGCGCTCCAAGAGAGGGATGGCAAGTGACAAGGCCCTGAGGCCTGCCCAGGAGAGGGGTGTGTGGCTGGAGTGGACTGTAGGGGGTCAGGGGGAAAGGAGGGGGCGATCGGGAGATCCGCGGAGCCTCATGGCTGCTGTGGGGGCTCTGGCTTTTCCTCTGAGTGAGGTGAGAGCCATGGGAGGGTGTGGAGCTGGGCAGGGTTTGGTCAGCAGGGCTGACTTTGGTTTTGACAGGATCCTTCTAGCTGCTGCTGGGGCGGAAGCAGGGAGAACAGGAAGGAATAGTCCGGGCAAGAGGCTCTGGGGCAGGACCCCGGCGGCGGCGGGCCTGGCAGAGGTTGGTTAGACTGGATAGCTCGGGAAGGTCAGGCCAGCAGAGCGGGCGCGGCGGCACCGCCAAGGACGCCAGGGCCCAGCGGGTCTGGTCCAGGCACCTGGAGCCCGAAGTGCCCTTTCCTGGGAGGGGAGGTGGAGAAAGCTGCTGGGGATGCTGGGGGGCTGGGGGGGATGCGGGGAGCACCGGCAGGGAGGAGGCTGGGGGAGAGGGGCCAAGGGCGCACCGGCGCGGGGCTCCGTGAGTCCTGGGGGCAATGGGAGGGCGGCAAGTGCAGAGCAAGTGAGCGCAAGGGTCCCGGCAGCCGGCGCGTGGAAGCACGAACGGCTCCGAGCAGCCAGCGGCCCCCAGCGGCCTGGAACCACGGAGCCCAGTGCCGTCTGTCGTCCTGGGTCCCAGGGCAGGAAGGGAGCCTGGGGGGCAGCTCCGGGGCGCGGCGCAAGGACGCGAGGCCCCGTGCACGGTCGGGCCGGCTGCCGAGGGGCCTGCGTCCGCGGCTCGGGCCTCCCCCTCCCCCGACGCCGCCGCGGCCCCCCGCCCCCTCGCTCCCGGCGCGCCCTCCCTTCCCCCCTCGCCACCTGCGGGGTCGGTCGGCTCGGGCCTTTGTCCCGCCCGCAGCCCCGCCGCCCCGCGTGGCGGCCCCCGAGCAAACACAGCTGAGCGCCGGGGCTCGCGTGCCGCCCCCGCCCCCCAAATCTTCGGGCCGCGGGGCGGAGGCTTAGCGGGGCAGCTGCGGGCCTGCGGGCGGGGCGAGGCTCAGCCGGGCCAGGCGCCCCCTGCCGCCCCCGCCCCCGCCGGCCGCGCCTTTGTCATGCAGATGGCCCGCTGGCGGCCGCGCTCCGCACTCGGCCGAGCGCCCCGGCACCCGCCGCTGACCTGGGGCGGGGGGGGCGTCTCGGCGCCCGGATCTGGCCCAGGCCAGCGGGGAAGACCCGCTTTATCCTCCCGCCGCGGGGACACTGATCCCCTTGATGCTGGGCCACATGCTCAGGTCGCTGGGCTTCTCTGGGCCTGTCTGCTTCCTCGCATTCCAGGCAAAGGAATCTGCGG
Organism: Canis aureus; assembly: GCF_053574225.1. Taxonomy (NCBI): domain Eukaryota; kingdom Metazoa; phylum Chordata; class Mammalia; order Carnivora; family Canidae; genus Canis; species Canis aureus. The sequence goes on from NC_135629.1 coordinate 3,460,944, forward strand.
GCGCTGGGGCCCGAGGCTGGGGAGCAGAGGCCGAAGCTCCCCTGCCGCAGTGTGCGACACATTCAGGGGCAGCACCCCCCACCCCGGGCTCCTGTGTGCACCACCCAGCCAGACCAGCGGACCAGGCCCGCTGCCATCCAGACCTCTGCAGGCACTGTGGGTCCTTGGGACCCCATTGCTGTGCACCCCAGCCTCAGTCTTCCCACCTGTACTTTGAGGGCTGGGACTGGAGGGCAGGGATAACGGGGTGATGCTGTGGCCTCCGAGCTGCAAGGAGGCAGACTGAGGCGAGGTGTCAATGCCTGGCACACAGTGACAGAAGCTCAAGTTGGCAGGACTCCCTGCCAGGGAGGCACCACTCCCTGCCCCTCCTGGTAGCTGGTATGGGTCCTTGACTAAGGACACGCCCGCTTTCCCCAGGGCAAAAGATTCACCAAAACAGAGGTGACCAAATGGAAAGTTATTTACTACCTGGTATCAGGAGTCCGGCCTGGGGCTAGACTGGGGAAAAGAAGCATTCCTGTAGCTGGAATCGGGCCTGGAGGGACTGTTGTCCTGGCATCCTCCCTGGAGGACCCTGTCTCCCCATTATACAGATGAGGAGCCTGAGGCCAGAGAGCAGGGGAACTCGTGGCTTCTCAGCCTTGTCTCTGCCTGCAAAGAATGGAAACCTGGAATTCATACCAGAAGATACAGAAACAACCAACAAGCATAGACAAGCTGCTTGGAGTCCTGGATGTGCAAACAGAGTGACATGGCATAGTTTCCCACCAACCAGGTAAAAAGCAAGAACACGGACAGTGGTGGGGTTGGGGCCCTCTCCCTGCTTCTGCGGTGAGGTCCCGTGGGCACCACGACTGGCACACCATTTGTCAGTAAGAATCAGGCTCAAAATCCTACGGGAGCTTTAGTCCAATGACTGGACTTCCAGGAATTTATCATTGAAAGGAGCCAACAGGACAAGTGGGTGAGCCTGCTTATTTATGGTGGTGAGCCTCTGGAAGTCTCTCTGAGCGCACAGCTCTGCAGGCAGATGGGAGCTTCACTCCCAGCTCGGCCACATGTGACCTTGGACAACTGACTTGTTTCCTCATCTAGAAGATGAGAATGAGAGCCCCACTGATCCCCTCTGCATCAGCCCGCAATAGGCAGGTCCTTCACCTCTGGGCACGTTAAGAGTACACCAGCGGATGGTTCTACACGAAGGAAAATGTGATGAGTTGTTAAGGGTCTTTACAAATGGAGATGAAAAGCAATCTAGGCCTCAGTTTCCCTTTTGAACAAAGAAAAATTGGTGTTGGGGCAGGTCCTAGGCTCTCCCCAATGGCCCTACCCCCTGACCTCTACCTTCCCTCATCCCAGCTCTGATAGCTGACCCAGGCGTCCCCATCCCAGGCAGGAGTGGTTGGTGGGAAGAGAGACTTCACACAACCTTGCCTGTTACAGAGGAGCGCGGGGAGGGGGCAGAGGAACAAGCTATCCACCACCTCCACCCCAGGCCTTGGCCCTCTGGCTCAGGCAAAGGCCAGTGGAAGGTGGGGGTTTATCTCACACACACCTCCAGGGAGGGGCCTTTATGGCCAGATCCAGTTTCTGGCAGGACTGGTTAGTCCAGGTGGCCCTCGATGGATGGCCGAGATAAGGTGTGTGCAGATCGGCTGGGCTGGGCAGGAGACCCAAGCTGGGCAAAGGCTAGCGGGTGGCCCAGGCACAGCCTGCCTCAGAGGCAGGACAGTGTCTGCACCCATCTTGTCGCAGCTGTCACCAGCTTTTGGGGCCCCACCCAGGTGCCCTCTCTGTACCTCCTGCCCCTGACTGCCCGTGAGAGGTGGCCCAGAAAGAGGCGATCCTGGGGTGGAGTAGTACGAGCCTGAGGTTGCCCAGGCAGGCCGTACTGCAGGTAAGAGTTCATGCAGGCACACGATGAGGTTCTAAAGCCAAGAGGCAGCGTTGGCAGGGGTTGCCCGGGTGTGAGGTTGTTCGGGATTCCACATTCAGGTTGCCTCCGTGCCTGTCAGACTCCTGGAAGTCCCCAGGGCCTGGCTGGACCAGCGGGCCCATCATGGGCTTGGTTCTCATGGGCCAACTTCTCCTGTCCTCAGTAGGCCCTACAAATAGCCCCGCTGTGAAACCCTGCTGCTAGTTTGAGTGTCACCTCTTTCCTGCCGGGACTGTGGCCTGTGAATTTCTGGGATCCTCACAGCCTTAGGCTGCAGCTCTGGTTGCCTCATTTCATAGGGAAGAGCCCCCTGTGGGGCCCTCAGTTCCTCGAGACACAGATTTCTCTCATTCTCAGCACCAACCTCAGGAAAGGCAGAGCCTGAGAAATGGGGTGTGTTTGCGTTCATCTCCCTCTCTAAGGAAGGTGGTCCCAGGGAATAGGGGGGTTGGGGGGGAACCAACAAGCAGAGGCATTATTGAACCACGATTTCTAATGGGCCGTCTGAGGAACCTCGAGGAAAGTAATGAAAACTGTCCATCCCCCCCAACCCAAGAGGGGCCAAAGGGGACACATGGCTGGAGGCTTCCAGCCCGATGCTTGCAGGTGGCCCAGGAGCCTCTGTGCTTCTGAGTTCCTGTAGCTGAGAGCCAAGCAGGTCCCGCAGGTGGTCCTCATGCTGGGGCATCAGCCTGCACCCTCGCAAGGCTGGTCGGACAGCAGGGAATGGTCACCGCAGCACTGTGGCTGGGATGTGCCTGGGCAGGAGCCCTGGAGGTGGGCCGCAGAAGTTCCAGTACAGTCCATGGTTCAAAAGAGTGTCTTAGTAGAAAATTTGAGGCTCAGGGGTGCGTGGGTGGCTTAGTCCGTTAAGCATGCGCTTTTGGCTCAGGTCATGATCCCCAGGGTCCTGGGATCAAGCCCCACATGGGGATCCCTGCTCAGTGGGGAGCCTACTTCTCCCTCTCCACTGCTTGTGCTGTCTCACGCACTCTCTAAAATAAATAAAATATTTTTAAAAAAGAAAAAGAACAAAAATTTGAGGCCAAGTAAGGCCATCATTGAAAAGACAGCTGCAGTTCCAGAGGAGGGGGCACACCGCACCTTGAGGGGTCGCTTGGGGAAGCACTGGGGCAGTGGTGACTGGGGAGCCTTTCCTGTGGCTTCCTCAAGAGAGGACAGGTAAGCCAGGTAAGCACGCTTGGAGGTGGCTGGTTTGAATCACTTCAGCGGTGTCTGGAGCCTAGGGCAGTCCTGAGTTGTCTGGGACCTGGCCGGTGATAGGGCGGGGGCGGGGCTAGGGGCCCCTCTGTGAGAGCTCACTGGAGGTGGCCGGGCTGTGGGCTCTGGATTGGCTGGGTTTTATTTATTTATTTATTTATTTATTTATTTATTTATTTATTTATTTATTTGATGAGAGAGAGAGAGAGAGAGACAGCACAAGGAGGTGAAGCAGCAGAGAGGGAAAAACAGGCTGGGACTTGGGGCTCAATCCCAGGACCCTGGGATCAGGACCAACCTTCAAGCTTCCTGCAGCTTAACCAGCTGAGCCACCCAGGCGCCCTGGATTGGCTGGTTTGCATTTGAAAAGCACACGGCGGTGGGAGTGGGGCAGTGGTTTAATCTCTAGCTCTCTAGGAATTGGCCAATTCTGGGACAGAAACCCAAAGCCCCCCTGCGCCCCTTAGCCCTCCTCAGCTCCATTTGTAATCCCTGTTAAGTCCAGTGTGTCCCAGAGTCTAATTCAAGGTAGTAGCTGGCCTTGATCCCTGTCGGATTTTAATACAGGGAACAGTATAATGAGCCGTGGTCCCTCCTGCTGGGCTTGGTCCTGAGGCTGCAATTGGTATCCACCATCTCTTCCCACCTGTTCTGGATCCTCTCAGCTGCCGCCAGCACTTCTGTGGCTCTAGGTTGCCCTGGCTCTTCACCAGGGGTGTGAGACCTCGGTTGCTTCCCCCTGTCCAGCCATGTTCCTGCCCCCAGTCCTCGTCACTGGGTACAGCTGGACAAGCAGAAGCCCCAGAGGATTCTGAGCTCTGGAGGTACTCCTCCCTGCCCCTCTGTGGGACGGCAGCGGTCTTCCCCATCTTCTCACAGAGGCCGGAGTTGATTATCCTCACCAGTAAGTTCCTCCCAGCCATGACCACAGCTGCAAGTGCACCCGAAAGTTGTCAAGTCCCCTCATCCCATCCCAAACCAGGACCTCCGTCTGGCTGACACCAGGATTGTGGGGCAGGAAGTAGGGGTTCTGCAAGAGGGCATGATGGCCGGAAAGAAGGGCCCTCCTCCCTCTGCCCCTGCTTGTGCTCCAGTGACAGGGCCCTATGCAACCTGTCGTCTAGTCTCCATGCTTTCTTGCGTGGCAGAGGACAAGCCTCCAGCCCTCAGGATGTCCGAGACTGGCACTGGAGCTAAGCCTTCAGTGGGCCATTCCTCTTAGGCGGGCTGCTACTGAGTGATGTGAGCTAGGACGTGACCAATGGACCTGTGGTTATGTTCTGTTGTCACCTTCTGGTAAATGGTCCCTGGTCTGAAACAGTGTTGTGCAGGACACCAGGGTTCCTTGAGAGAACGAAGCTCTAATAACCTAAAGTATCTGTCACATGTAGTGACCTAGGTTCTCTTCTGTGCTTCCAGAATAGTCCTAATGATGTACTGTCCTTGAGTCCATTGAGTCAGTAATCATTTGAATCATTTCCTGTGTGCTTGGTGCAGATGGGAAAGTGACTGAGAAGCCACCTGCCCTGGCTGAAGAAATAGGACCATCAGACCCATGTAATGACACCGCCCCTAGGCGGCGGTGCTAGTGGAGGCACTGCAGCCCGGAGGCCACCGGAGAGGGCCTTGGTTCCAGTAAAGATAAGTTGCTGGCCTCTCCAGGGTGGAAAGGATCAGTGTGACCAACTTTCCATCAGGTTGCTGGCCAGTCTCTTGAAGAGGTGACCCCATCAAGAACTCAGCATTGGTCTCTGCTGCTGGAAGGTGGGGACCTGCCACAGCCATGGTGCCATACTGGGGCACACGCGCCGAGTCAGCCCTGCCGCGTGGCTGCAGTGTTCATAGATTCATCGTGCAAGTGCTCGAGTGGCCCCGAGGCAAGTCAGTCTTCACCTGGTTATCACCTCTCTGTTCCAGGCTGGACGCACACTCACCGTGCCCACCCAGTAACTGACTCCCCAGACCTCCTTGTCTCGGGTCTTCCCTTCTCCCAAGCGAGTGGCTGACCAGCCAGGCTACCGACTGCTGCCCAGTGTCCCCCTCGCGGCGCTGCCCCAGGACCATGTCTCTCCACCAGTCTCTTAGGGATGCTCCAAGAGGACTTTAGGGTGTCGGAGGTCCATATGTGGTTACAGATCTATCTGTGAGCCGAGCCTCCTCCCCCAGTTGACCCAAGGAACCCCTGCCCCGGAGCTACAGGCGGGCAGAAGAAGAGGCATCAGAACAGAGAGGTGGGAATGCGGGAGGCCAGCCCGCCTTGTTGCGGCCTGTGCACAGACGTGCTCAGCGCGATCCGGAGTGCTCCCGTCTATCACGTGGTGGATTGCTGCTGGACCCGGCCACCTTATGATTACTGGATCTGATGGTGGCCATGTCCAGTCACACGGTCACATGATGCCCCATCACCAGACGCTGAGGCCCTGCAGGGTCCCTGTAGCATTCCAGAAGCTCGGCTCCTGAAATAGTTTTGCTGCGGCACTCGGAGCATTCGCATAGCAACCTCTTTCCAGGGCTGGCCAGCAGCTCCACCTGGGGCCGTGTCTACCACCATCAGATCTGCAGATCATATGACTGTGGAGCAGCTTGACCACAGTCTGAATCTTCTGGAGAGACTTCTCTTGCTCCGGGCCCCACCCACGCAGTCACCTGATGGGTGGGTTGGGACAGCATTCCCACGTGTGATGTTTGCCGCATCCTGGGGCCCTCTGAGTGCTGGGGCTTCTTTCCTCGTGGCTGGAGATGGGAAGGGTAAGAGCCTGTCCTCGCCCCCCAAAAGAGAGTTCCCAGCATGCCCCAGGCATGGAGACCCTTCAAACTTTCACTGATAGGGCAAGCCTCACGTGCCTCAGTAGGATAACAAGGTGCTTGCACAACCTGCCCCAGGTCCGAGTACCATGACGTCATCAGTAGAGTAGACCAGCATGACAATTGGCACATATCCAGACCAGCAGTTCCTTCAGTGGCATGTCAAGCTTTTTTTCTCTTGGATTAAATCCAAGTGAAACTAAAGGCAATCCTTTAACCCTGTTAAACTGCCAGCATAATATGGTCCATTTCTATACTAGTGACCGAGCTCCATATTTGTGAGCCTCTCTGGGAGGTGTCTGGAATTACGCTCCTTCCAAAGTTGATGACGATTGCTTTGAGTGGTGGGAGTTGGGAATGATTATTTAATTTTGCTTTTAAATTTTCTGTCACTTACATTTTAAAAGAAGTATGTTAAATTTTTATTAAGTAACATTTTAAAAATTCAGCAAACACTGCTAAATGCATCATGTGAGCCTCAGCGCTACAGTCAGGTGTATTTAGGTGGAGCCAGCTTTGACCGCAGAGACTGACACCAAGAGAGCAAGGAAGGATGTCCCAGAAGGGGGGTAGTGGTGAACTTGGCCATGTTCCGGGCCCAGCTTTATACCAAGGAGGCATGATTGGGTAAAGGGGGGCATTGGGACAGTCTCAGCCTTCTAGGAGCTGGGATGTAGGGAACTGGCCTAGGTCCCAAGGAAGGGCAACATCTGGCCAAGCAGCCTGAAAGTGGGAAAAAGCTCCAGTGACAATGAAGCAGACTCTGTGGGCAGGAGGAATGAAAACAGCCACAGCAAACATTTATAAGGCCCTAAGTGTATGCAGTGTCCTAAACGCTTTATCCATATTAGCTCATTACATTTACCAAACAACCCAGAAGGAAACGTCCATGACTATTCCCATTTTACAGTTGAAGAAACTGACTCGAAAGACAATTTAATAACTTGCCTGAAGGAAGCTGAGGTAGGAGCGTGACTCTAGAGATGGGCCAGCATGAACACACTCTAGCGTTTATTTATTTTTTTCAACAAATATTTCCATGTGCCCAGTGCTGTTTCTGCTATTGAAAAAAATAGAAGTTAGTAAATGCATACCCCCATCCACCCACATATCCCTGCCATGAAAGATGTTCCAGTCTAGTGGAAGAGATACATATTCAACATGTAAGTCCACAAGCATATTGTCACAAAAAATACTTGCCAGGAAGCAAGGGTATACAGGAAACTAGACCTGGCTGGGGGGGGGGGTGGGGCAAGGGAGGGGAGATATTTTTGTTCTAAAATATCTAGAACCCTAAAAAATATATAGAATTTGGGGTTTAATGAACATTCTGTGCAGAGGGAACACCATGTGCAAGGGCCCTGTGGTGAGCAAAAAATAAGTTCGTTAGAGACTCCAGAAGGGGTGCAAAACAGCTAGAAAATGTGAGCAAGAGGGAGTCTGGTGGGAGATGGGAACAAAGACTCATACAGGAACTCCATTTCTTAGAACCTCATAGGTCAGGATAAAGAGTTTAGATTTTATGCTAAATGCATTGGGAAGCTATTAGAAGGGTTTTTTTTTTTTAAGATTTTATTTATTTATTCGTGAAAGACACACACAGAGAGAGTGAGAGAGAGAAGCAGAGACACAGGCAGAGGGAGAAGCAGGCTCCCTGCAGGGGAACCCGATATGGGACTCGATCCCGGTACTCCAGGATCATGCCCTGGGCCGAAGGCAGATGTTCAACCGCTGAGCCACCCAGGCGTTTTAAAAAACTGGAGGTTTTAAGCAAGGCAATCACATGGTCTGATTTACCTTTTCATGGGACACTTTGGTCCTATAGGAAATCAAGAGGCAAAGGAGAAGCAAAAAGACCCATTAAGAGGCTATCATAGTAAAACAAGTGAGAAATAATGGTTGCCTGGCCCACAGTGATGAAAAGGGAGGTGAGAGGCTGCCCCTCCTTGGAGCAGACTTCCTGGAAGTCCCCCACACTTCTTCACATATCCCACTGACAGGGGAGCCTGGGAATTGTGACCTTTCTTCCATGTGACCTTGTGCCCGCTGAAGAATCTGGCACCCTGTTTCTAAGGAGGAAAGGGGGACGGGTATTGAGGCAGGCTTCTAGCGCTGTGCCCCTGTGATGTTAGAATCAACGGTGGTGATAATGCTGGGGGAGATGGTAGTTGTGGAGGACAGTCATAGGTGATGGTGGAGGTGGGGGTGGTAACAATGTCTGTGGTGGGCATGGTGGTGTTCATGATGATGGGGCAATGATGGGGAAGATGGGGGTCCAGGTGAGGGTGGTGATTGTGAGGTGTTTGTTAAGGTGGTAGTGGTGGAGGTGATGGCAATGTCTGTGGTGATGGGGATGGCCATGCTGGCACTGAGTAGGTGACAGTGGTGGTGGTGGTGGTGGTTGATGCTTGTGGGGACAAGGATGGTGGTGGTGTTTAATGATGTCGTATTGGTAGAGGTGGTGGTTGTGATAGCACTGACGGTGTTTGCATTGGTGACAGCCCTTGTGCCGGTGGTGATGGTGATGTATCTGGTAGTGGTCAGGATTTTGCCGACACTGGTGATGATGACTACAGTGGTGACGGAGATAGTGGTGGTGGTAGAGTGATGCCAACAGTGCTAATGATGACTTTAATTTTCAATTCTCTTTCATGCCAGAGCCAAGGATTGGATTGGTCTTCTCCTGGCCCCGTGACTCCATTCTGACTAGTATTCATTCTCTGCATGCAAAAACAGACCCCCAAAGTTCAGGCTTCCCATTTGAGAGCCAAACTATCCACTCCCCTCCACTACCACCATGATGTTGCATCTCCTGAGCTCCTCCTCATTCACTGAAGAATTTGGAACCTGGATCCCAAGCTGTCCTGTCTTCCTGGAGGATTTTAATATCCACTTGGACAGTCTGTCCCATATCTGGGCTTTTGGTTCCTTGATCCTTTCAACTTGAAAGACTTCATCCTGTTGGGCTCTTAGACACTTCTCTGGATCACTCATTCAAACAGAGCACTATTTCCTTTCTGCCCCAGCATCTTTTATAACAATCATGTTATTAGATGTCTATTGCTAATAAAAGAAAATCACCCCAGAAACTGGCAGCTTCAAGCCACAACAAATATGTATTATTTCATACAGTTTCTGTGGGTCAGGAGCCCAGGGGCTTAGCTGGGTGGTTCTGACCTACCATCTCTCCCAAGGTTACAATCAAGATGTTGACTCTTGTCACCTGAAAGCTCGACTGGGGATGAGGCATCTGTGGCCAAGTTGGCTCACTCACCTGGCTGCAAGTTTATGCTGGCTCATGGAGTTACTTGAGTGTCCTCAGGACATGACAGCTGGCTTCCTCCAGAGTGAGTGGCCCAAGAGCAGAAGATGGAAGCCACCATATCTGTCATGACCTCCCATCAGAAGTCATGCTCTGTTATTTCCAGAATATCCTATTAGTTCCATGTGTCGGCCTATTCAGTGTGGGAAGGGACCACACAGAGGTTTGAATACCATGAGGCCATCTTGAATATTGGCTCCCCCCACTGTCTACCTTCTTGCCTGCTCCAGAGCAACCAAGCCCAGAAATATCCATCTTCCCTTTCTGCTGTTGCAGTAGAGGAACTGTCCCTTCCACCTAAGGCCAATCTATCCCCTGGGCCTTGGGCCCAGTCCCCTCTCCTTTCCAAGGATGACTGCAATTATCAATGATCAGTGCAATGGAATTACAGTATCAACCAGCCCTTGCGCTGGCCTTCCTCCTCCTCCCCATGACCATACACTCCTGTTTCATGCAACTATATTCTTCCCAGCAAAGTTGAAGCATTTTCAGGCCTCCATTATTTTTCCATTGCCCTCCTGAACCCCCTACGGTAGGGACAGTGCATTCAGATATACCCCTTTCTATCCTTTACACTGTAGACTCCTTTGTGACCTCTAAATATAATGTCCCAAACATAGGAGCCAGGGCTCATTGGATATATGTCTGACTGCAGGTCAAGGCAGAAAATGTTCAAGATGAGCCTTGGGTGTCTAGCATGCGGAATGCAAGAGGAGTGATCGAAATCTGTGGAGTTGTGAAGACGGGACTCAGGAGCTAACTTGCAGAGGTTCCCACACTGGTCAGAGGTGGCACAATTTGAACATCAAAAAAGTCTGCAATAGACTGAAATACAGCACAGATGCTAAAAATCCATTTGCATAGAAGGGTAGATAAAAAAATTTAGTGGTCAACATTGGGTGTTCTAGGTACAAACTTATTATTCCAAAAAATATTTCAATTAAGGAAAAAGCAATCATCTATCTTCTATTTCTTCTCTGAACTATTTCTCAGAATAATCAGTTCTCTTTGGGAAAATTCTAGCTAGGATATGATAGTATATCACCACTTTGCAATCCTCTAATAGTGAAATTAAGCATGATGATCAGTGGTTACCTAAATTATTTTTTTTAAGATTTTATTTATTTATTCATGAGAGACACAGAGAGAGAGAGAGACGCAGAGACACAGGCAGAGGGAGAAACAGGCTTCATGCAGGGAACCCGATCTGGGACTCAATCCTGGGACTCCAGGATCACGCCCTGGGCTGAAGGCAGGTGCTAAACCGCTGAGCCACCCAGGGATCCCTGGTTACCAAAATTATTAATGAAAAGCATATGGGGTGCTTTATAGTGGATTGGCCAATCTGAGAACTTCCAAACCATTAGTCAATCTTAATATCACAAAAAGGAAGTGATCAGATATTAGGTATGTTTTGGAGTAGTAGGTTAGGAAGGACACAACACTATGCAGCATAAAACTCCAAAAACTCTTGCTTGAATCTGAGCAAGCCTCTAGACCTATCTCAAGCCCCTAGAATTACAGGAAACATAGGGTTCAGAGGAACATGTTAACACCACAGGGGTGCAACTAGCAAACTACAAAATAGGGCATCCTATAGTCAGTTTCCAGGGACAGCCTGGGTGGCTCAGTATTTGAGCGTCTGCCTTTGGCTCAGGGCATAATCCCAGGAGTCCCGGGCTGGAGTCCCACATTGGGCTCCCCACAGGGAGCCTAGCCTGCTTCTCCCTCTGCCTGTGTCTCTGCCTCTCTGTCTGTGTCTCTCATGAACAAATAAATAAAATCTTTTAAAACAAAACAAAACAAACAAAAAGAAAAAAAAAACCGTTGCTCCATCAAATGAAGTGAAAGGGAAAACACAGGGAAGGGGAATTTGCAGACTTAAGAGCTTAAAAGAGGTATCAGTCAAATGCAGTGCGTGGATCTTGTCTGAAAGCTGTTTTGAACAAATCAAAAGGAATTAGAGAAATTTGAATACTAACTAGATGTTTGATGATGATATTAAGATTTATTGCTTTTTAGGTGTGATAAAGTTATCATGGTTATGTTTTTAAATTCCTTATCGTATCTTTATGGATGAAATAATATGATATCAGGGATTTGCTTCAAAATAGCCTAAGGTTGGAGGAGTGGTTGAGGATATAGATGAAATTAAGATTGGCCATATGCTGATAACTGTTGAAGCTGGGTGGTGGTCATCCGGAGATCCGTGGCAGTGCTTTCTCCAATTCTACACATGCCTGGCAGCCTTCATAATAAATATTTTAAAGATTTTATTTATTTATTTTTAAAGATTTTATTCATTTCTTCATGAGAGGCACAGAGAGAGAGAGAGAGAGAGAGAGAGAGAGAGACAGAAATATAGGCAGAGGGAGAAGCAGGCTCCCTGCAAGAAGCCCAATGCGGGACTCAATCCCAGGACCCCGGGATCACACCCTGAGCTAAAGGCAGATGCTCAACCACTGAGCCACCCAGGCGTCCCATTTATTTATGTATGTATGTATGTATGTATGTATGTATTTATTTATTTATTTAAGAGTGTGTGTGTATGTGTGTATGGGCACACATGCGCGCATGACGACAGAGAGAGTGCATGCATGAGCAGGAGAGGGGCGGGGAGGGGCAGTGGTGGCAGTAGTGGCATAGTGCTGGCAGCAGTGTTGGTGGTGGCTGAGGGCATGGTGGTGCTACGGCGGTGTTGGTAATAATGGTGCCCACCCTCCTCCACATGCACTTGGCCAACAGGCCCTTGGGCAGGTTCACGCGAGGCTGGAGCACCGTCAGAGCTGATCGCTCCAGTGGCAACAACCCAGAGAGAGCACCCCTCTAGCTGGGAGCTGCCTGGGCTCCTGGCCTTCCCACAGGTGTTGGGATTTCTGGCTCCTTTGACCTAGCCTGTACCCCCTCAGTAGTGTGCCCCTCCCCTTTAACTGCCGTCAGCCATGACTGGTTTCTGTCTCTTGTAACCAGTTAGCTCTAACTGGAACAGAAGGGAATAGAATGGAGAGCAGTGGACTGAGATGAAGCCCATTCCTCCTCACTCTCCTCTGACCTTCTTCCTCCTCGGAGTATCCGAGGATACTGGACCTATCTTCATATCTAATCACTCCCCAGGTGATCTCACCCAGGTCCTGACCTTTCTCCTGAGCCCCAAATCGTGTGTCTGAGAGGTTGCCTCCTGGGTATCTCTTCCTTGGCTGCCATCATGCATGTCGAGCTCAACCTGCCCCAAACTGAGCTCTTGATTTTCCTTCACAGATCTGCCCTCACATGGTGCTCCCAGCTCAGTGAATGGCAGCTCCATTTTACCACACCAGAGACCCAGAAGTCCCCTTGACCTTGTCTCTCACCCTTATCTCCAGCCCATCAGCAAAGCCTGTCAGTTCCATCTTTAAACATATTTTACCAATTGTACCATTTCCATTACTATCCCTCTGATGCAGGTCACCGTCCTCTCTCACCTGGAGAGCTGCAGCAGCTCCTTCTAGGCTCCCTGCCTCCACTCAGACGCCCAGCGGCCTCCTCCACAAGGCAGCCAGAATCATCTGTGGGAATGTGGTGGTCCCTCCTCGACCCTAACTTTGTGATGGCCTCCCAGCTACCCAACAAAGAACACAGCCCTCAGAAGGGCCTGAGTTTTTGTATATGGCCTACCTACCTCCTCCTGCCATTCTTTGCCTTTTAGTGAATGCTGCTGCTCCAGGGCCTTTGCCCTTGCTGTGCTCTCTGCAGCAAATGCTCTCCCCAGACCTTCACCTGGCTTGCTTCCTTACTTCCTTCAGGTCACAGATTATGACGGCTTGGACCGGTGTAGTGGCAGAGAACACAGAGAGGAAGGATCCACAGGATGCAAGTCTGAGAGGGAGGAACTCGGGATGATTCCCAGGTGCTGGACAGGCTGCCAGGCAGCTGGAGGGACCATACCTTACAAGGGACACAGAACGGGGATCAGATCTGGGGAGGAAGGTGCCAAGTTCATGCGTGGCCCTGGGAGTGAGCAGGATGTCCAGGAAGAGGCTACCAGGGTGCAGCTCTACAGATTTCTGGTCTGGAGCCCAAGGCAGAAAGGAGAGTGGGGAGGCTGTGCTTGGGCCAGCACTGGCCACCACGGAGAGCGGAGAGCCTGAGGCCTGAGGCCGCCACTCCGGGGCACTCCCTTAGATCCGAGCAGCACCCGCCTCACGCCTCAGCCAGGCTGTCCCAGAGAAGAGCCAGCCCATCAGCACCAGAGGCAGTGGCCAAACAAACCTGAACAGAGACGGCGCCGCTCTCCCAGCTCAGTAAGAGGCACAGACCCTCTCGCCGTGGATGAACCCACAGGCCAGCCTCTCCCAGCCAGTGACTGGCAGGTAATCAATAAGCCTGATTAATAATTAAATTTTTAATTAAATATCAATTTAAAACAAGTATGGGAAGCAGTCACTTGCAATTAACGCCCCGGCTTTCCTTTCCTTTTTTTTTTAAAAAGATTTTATTTATTTATTTGAAAGACTGTGAGCGAGAGAGCATAAGCAGGGTGAGTGGCAGAGAGAGAGGGAGAAGCAGGTTTCCTCCCCTGAGCAGGGAACCCACCGTGGGCCTTGATCCCAGGACCCTGAGATCAGGACCCGAGCCGAAGACACTTAACCCACTGAGCCACCCAGACGTCCCATTTCCCTTTCCTTTCCTAAAGGGACTTTGTCGAAGGCCCAGGTTCCAGGGCTACCCCACTAGTTGGGGAAGGGACCCAGGCCCGGCCGGCTCCTCCCCCTCCTCTAGCCACACAGGGACCCTTTGCACACCAGCCCTGTCTCCTTTAGCCATGCAGGGGAAAGCTTTCTCCACTCAGCGGTCACCACCAAGTGGGGCCAGCTGGAGGTGGAGCAGAAACTGTCCCTAGCCCTCCAGGTGCTGACAACTCGAATGCCGGGTAGGAGACATTCAGGAATCTGCAACTGAAGACTGTTTCCTGTGGTCCCACAGGAGCGAGAAATGGGGTGGTGGGACCACCGGCCATGGGAAGGCAGCTTTCCTTGGCTGCAATGGGGAAGAGTTGGAGGATGCTCTGGGGGTGGGAGCCGCATGGCTGGAGGTGCAGCGATGGGGAGGCCCCTGCAGGTGTGGTAAGGGTTCAAGGTGGCAAAGGGCAGCTGGAGCGTCTGGAGAAGATGGCTTGTACCTACCCTTGCTGCCACCCAGAACCCCACGACCCCAGGGGTTTCCTGACCGGCTGCTCGGGTGACCGCAGGCATAACCACGGTGCCTGGGGGCTCAAGTGGCTGGCGGTGCCAGGTTCCTGCTTTGGGGTGTGACAGCCCAGTGTGGTTGGCGGGCAGGGTGGCCCCGACCTAGCGCTGCCCAACTCCCATGACTCCCAAGCCCTTTGGAGGAGAGGCCCATTCCGCCAGCAGATCTCAGCAAGCCAGGGAGTGCCAGCTGCAGGGGACATGGAGTCAGGCAGCTCTAGAGGGGACTGGGGGTCTGGGGGTGCTCAGAGATGTCATCTGAGTGCATGGTCAACCCTGGCTGGACCCCAGACCCCTCTGAGATGCTGATGGAGGCTATGCTCAAACCTTTTCTTAAAGCCATCCTGCCCCAGTAGACGTCCCCAAGTCTGTGGCATTCTGGGATGCCCACCTGGAACTAGCTCTGTGCTGTGATCCTGAGCCTTCACTGACTCCTGTGCCCAGGCCATTCACAGGGTTCAATCAAAGGGACTAATAATGCCTGTGCTTAGGAGGCAAGCAGCAAGGCCTTGGGGGTGACCCACTCGGGGGTGCGGGGGTCCCGGGACGGGGGAGAGAAGAGAGGAAGAGCTTTGTCCAATGGAGAAGCAAGTCCCAGATCCAGGGAGGGACAGGTCTGCGGTCCCACACAGGGGGGTGAGCAGGGCCTGGATGCTGCCAGCTGCTTCCCTGCCCCCCTGCACACACAGATGCTGGCTCAAAGCCCCACCTCGCAGGGCCTCCCCCAGCCACGTCCCCTCACCTCTTCACCTTCCTCTGATCCAGACACCCCGACCCATCCTCTTCTTCAGGGGCTGGGCACTGGGGGCTGAGCAGGAAGCATTCCAAGACAGAAGTGGCCATGGGCCGGCCTCTTACCAACCCCTTGGTCCCCTGTTCTCTCTCCGGGCCCTGTCGTGGGCTGAGTAATGGCCCCCTAAGACGTGTCTTCCTTGACAATCCAGGGCTTTCACTTTGGATTGCCAAGGAAGAGACATCTAGAAGTGAGGAGAGGTATGAGCCCCAGCCAGAGGGAACCTGGGAGGGTGGCTTGTGAAGCAGCAGAAGCAAGCCTACTGCCCCTACCGGCATGCCAGCCCAGGAAGTTCTGGAGAAAGAGCCACATGAATATTGCCCACGTATCCCCGTGGCCCCCAGTGCTAGTGTCAGGGAAACAGCATGGTGGATAATAACACGTCGCTTGTCAGACAAGGAAACTGAGGCTCAGACGGTAAGGTGACTTGCCCAGGGCTGGACTCCCACCTGACTCCAGTTCCATCCCTCCTGCCAGAACCTGATGTGCGCCTCACCTGAGGCTGGAGGTGTGTATGTCTGCCCTGCTGCCCCCACCCCCAAGGGGTGTCCCTACTCTGTCCATTTGAGTTCTGGCGGGCCTGGTGATGGAAATAGGTAGCCCAGCTGTAGTGGGGCTGCAGGACCCTGGGCTGCTGGCCATCTGTCTCCAGGGGAGAAGACCCAGCTCAGAGACAGCAGGGGACTGCTGGTCCGGCCAACCTGGGATCGAGGCCGCACGCACCCCTCTGCCTCCGGTCCGGTGAGCTTGAGAGCTCCCTTCTCCCATGAGGCCTTGGCTTCCGCTTCTGTGAGATGGGGTGAGTATCCTCGCCTGTTGGAGCCTGCTTGGCATGCCTTGGCGGGCGACCACTGTCCACAGTATATTGTTTTGTGGGCAAAACAAGAGCTCTTACCACCCATGTAAATGATGCCCATTATGGTTAAAAAGGAAAAGCAGATACACGCACCGCACAGGTTTCCATAATGTTGGCTATGATACTCGGAAAACTGCCGCCAGTGAACCCTCTGGGGAGCCGACTCCGGGGGTGTTTTTATTTTATAGTCTGTATGTTTTAAATTTGTTATAATAAGCACGAGCTGCAAAATAAATTGCAGATTTGTCATACAAACTTGTCCGTAGAGAATCGCCGTGTAGGTAGAGGGTGGCGGGCATCTTTGAGGCAGTTCCAAGTCCTGCCTCCCGCTAAAGCCCTGGGTGGGGTCGGCCTCACCCGCCATCAGCCACGGCCACGCCTGCCACTGGGGTCTAGAGAGAGGTCCAAGCAATAGATGGAAGCCAGCAGAAGGACAAATACTGCGTGATTCCACTCACAAGAGGTCCCTAGGGTCGCCAAACTCACGGAAACGGAGAGTAGGGTGGTGACTGCCAGGGCTGGGAGAGGGGGCGCAGGGAGGTAGTGCTTGGTGGGGACAGAGTTTCAGTTTGGGGAGGTGAAAAAGTTCTACAGACGGATGGTGGAACCAGGGGGCTCTCGGCAGTGCTGGGACTTTGTCCTGAGTCTCGAAGAAGAGTTTGGAGCCCTTCACCCATGGGCATCGTGGGAAGCCACAATTCGTCCTGAAGTCAGAAGAGATCTTGATATTTTCCCGTGAGCCACTTTGGGGAGTTTGGACTTTAGACTTCCAGCAGCAGAAGATGGTAGAACAAATGCAGAATTCTCGTGACCTTCCGTGAGAAAACAAGTGCCTTGTTTTTTTCCTGAGGGCTGGAGCAGGGGAGTGAGAAGGTCAAAGGAGCTGTCCCTGCGGGACCGCCTCTGGCAGGTTGGTGTTGGCAGCCCCAAACCCAGGGAGGAGGCCGGTGCCTTCCTGGAGGCCACCGTGGAAGCCCCGCGGGCCAGCGGGCAGCCGGCACACAGCAGGTGTACGGATCTGATGCGTGCCACCTTCTGAGTTGGGCACAGGTGAGAGCGGGGAGTGGCGGTCGTCTCTGCTGGCCTGATGCAGAGGCAGGACCAGACCGTGGCTGGCAGTCAGGGAAGAAGGGCAATCGTGGGGTCCACACAGGTTGGGGTGTGAGATGCCACAGGAAGCCACTGTCTTAGAGTTGCTGATTCGCCCTGGGTTCCCAGAGAGGGGCCGAAGGCGCACAGACCCAGCGTGGAGTGTGCTAGCACCTGGGCTGTGGAAGCAGGGCCGGGACTCCTGGAGGATGGAGCTGCAACATGCGAGTCCCTGAGCCCGAGGGGACGGAGCTCAGGCCGTGGGGGCGCAGAGCAGAGCCCTGATGGCTCGTTGGGCACCTTCCCAGGCCCGGCACAGCGACGTACGGTGTTGCGGAGGACACCCGGTGAGCAAAGCACGCACAGATGCTCAGCACCCTCCTTCCCTTCCCAAGACGAGGCCATGCGACTTGGCAAGTTTTATGTCCTGCAAGCCAGGCCCAGGGATCTGGCAGCTGTTTGGTGAAGTAGCCGGTGAAGAAGCCAGCTCTGAACCGGGCTTGGGCCCCTGCCCGGCCAGGAGGGAGTCTGGGGTCTGTGGCCCTGTGGTGGCAGAGGGCCTGGGGAGGTCAGGATGTCCCACCAGGGCCCTGGCCCCGCGGTAGTGCTGCCACAGGAGGCCGTGGGGGTGAGAGGCGGCCTGGCCAGGAGGGCGGCGGCTCAGCAAGGCCTCCTTGTCGCCATGTCGTGATCACCAGCCTTGCCCGGGGCCCTGCTCAGCCTTCCACTGGGCACCTGCTGCCCGTGGGTCTCAGCCTCCTTGTGTCTCTCTGCTGCTGCTGCTCGGCACCCCGAGCTCTCTCCCGCGGCGCCTCTGCGTCCCTACATCTATCTCTTGGGTCTGCGGGTCCCTCCTTCCTTCCGCGTCTCCCCCTGCTCCCCGCCGTCCTGCCCATCCCCACCCCACCCACCGCGGTCCCCTCCAGCCCACTGTGCTGCCCTTATCTGGGTCCAGCCCCGGCACAATTGCTGGGAGCCCATCCCCATGACAACGGGGCAGATGGCGGCTGCGATTAGCCTCTCTCCCTCCCGCCGAGGCTCAATCCGTCTTTGAAATTAAATCAGCTGCGATAACATCGACTGGCCAGAGGGAGGGAGGGCAGGCAGAGGCGGCCTGGGCCCCACCCACCCCGCCCCAGGCCCTGGGTGCAGGGGTAGAGGAAGAGGAGGGCAGAAGCGGCTCCCACTGTGGCCGTGTGACCTTAACCAAGTCTCTCACCTTCTGAGCCTCAGTTCCCCCATCTGTAAAATGGGGGCAAATAGCCATACCTCTTTCTTGCAGTCGGGGCCAGGCCGTCGGGGGAGTGTGCAGACACAGTGCCTGGTGCAGGGACTCGGTAGGGTTGAGAACATCACCAGCCCCCCGCCCCCACCTCCAGTCCATGAAGAAACCAGACTCCGGTGGAAACGCCTCTGTGGAAGTGACACTGCCTGGCCAGGACTGAGGCCACTCATAGTAGAGAGCTTGCAGACCTGGCTCCCCACCTGCTCTGTGAACCAGGGAACAGCCCTCTCCAGGGCTTGGGTGCCCTGACTCGTAAAATGCTCCGGTGTCATTGAATCGCAGCACCAGATACCATCTTGACCCCCACCAGCTATGGGGAACCCACTCCTTCCGCAGAGGACCTGGATTCCTTCAGACAGCCAGGGGTCCTAAAGATGTGGGGACCCTGGAGTGAGGGCTGGAGGAGGGGGAGCCTGCCTAAGTCTGCAGTCTACACGAGGAAGTGGCATCTGAGAAGAGGCCAGGGTAGGGAGATGTTGGTAGAAGTTAGCTGCGTGGGGCTGAGTGGGGAGGGGTGTTTCAGGCCATGGGGTCAGCATGTGCAAAAGCCCTGAGACAGGAGCCCAGCACAGAGAGGGAGAGGCACATAGGGAGATGCACAAAGACCTGAAGGCCCGTGTGGAGAGAGGGCACATGTGGAAATCTGGGAGGAGGGTTCTGGGCAGAAGGCTCAGCCAGTGCAAAAGTTCTGAGACAGGAGCATGACAAGTGTGCAGTGTGTGCAGGATGGTGAGGAGGCAGGTAGGACTGGAGCAGAGCAAGCAATGGGAAAGCCAGAGATGTCATGAGGGCCTCGAAGCTGCCATGGGGACTTTAGCTTTAGCATTGAAAGTCTCCCAAACTGTTTTTCACAAGATCCTTCTGGCTGCTGGGATAGGAACAGGATGAAGGAGGGGAAGGCAGGAGGCAGGGAGGCCAAGCAAGAGGCTGGCACAGGGCCCGGGGGAGTGATGGGGGTCCCAGGAGGCAGCAGAGGGGACCCTTGCTAGGAGCTGTATCCTGAAGGTGAGCCCTTCACCTCTTAGGACCCCTTTTGAGGCTTGGCCAGGAGAGGCCCTCAATGTAACCCCACCCTTGGGACACTCTTATATGAGAAATGGAACAGAGCTGGCCCCAACCAGTCGGTCCAAGCCAGCATGCACATGCCGGCTTGTGGGAGCTCTGTGGGACCCCCAGGCTTCCTCATGGCCACAGTCTCTGCACCTGGCACAAAGCCAGGCCCAGAAGGCGAAGTCCCCTTGGCCAGAACATCCTGCTCCAGCAAGGCTTGGGGAGGCCTCCCCAAGGAGAGGACTGGGAGCGAGGCTTCCAAGGATGGCCCCAAAGGAGATGAGAAGGGAGGTTCGGGTGCAGGACAAGACGACACAAGACTTGGTCACTGAAAGGGGCCCGGGCAGGCAGCGCCTGTTGGGGCAAGTGACCTGAGCGGCTGGGAAGGCAGCAGGGGACTCAAACACCCGTTGAGGGAGTTGGGCTTGACCTCTGGTGTGCATCTCTAGTTGCGCCTCAACCTGTCCGAGCTTCAGTTTCTCAATGTGGCAAATGGAGCCAAGGGTGGAGACGGGATTCAGCCAAGTGGTCAAGGACCTGCTTTGCCAGGCACACAGGTCGCCAAGTTCGGCAGCCCTGGGAGGAGTCTGGGAGGGGAAAGCCGTGATCTATCACGGGTCTGAGCTGGAGAGGGGAAGCATGGCTTTGATGGGCCAGGCTTGGTGACAGGATGGGAGTGCAGACAGTGCCATGACCCTGGGATCCTGCGTGCTTAGGAACACCGGTGTCTTGCAAGCACCCCAGATCTCTGCCGTGCACCCAGCTCCAGGACCATGCGACCACCTGGGCTGCTGGGCCGTAATTGCATTTGCCCGGCAGCTGTCGGAGCTAAGCGGGCCCACTTGATGCAGCCGCGGTTGGCCAGTAATTGGTGAAATTAGCAGGTCGGCAGGGGCACAGGTCAGGTGGTTAATGCTGTAGTGGGGGCTTTGATGAAGTTAGTCCCATTGCAGGGCTGGGAGCTGGGGTTCAACCTTCTGTGTGTCATGGGGCTCTCCCGTTCCTCCGGTAACGTGGTTAGGAGACCTCCAGCTGCTGGCCTGTCTCGGGGGCTCCTGGAGGCGGGACTCAAGAAGCCAGAGGCTAGGCTGAGCCTAGAGGTGCAGCCCACAGTCAGGTCACCTACTGTGTCCTCTTGGCCGGGGCACTTGCAGCACCCCCAGGGGCTTTGCAACCCCTAGAGATCTTGGGGTGATGTCCCCTAACTTCCTAGAAGAAGCCTTCAAGAAGCCCAGATGTTCACCTGGGAGAAAAGTACCCAGGCCACCTCTAGGCTTCCCCGCCACCTCGATGGGTGTTCCTCGGTCTAGCTGTGCATCTGGAAATGGGGATGAATTCCTCCCAGGTCTGTCTTTGACCAAGCCCCAACCTCCCCTCTAGGTTTATGGCTTCCCAGCAGCTTCTCCTATCATGACCTCCAGAGGCTATCCTCTGAGCACACCCTTTGGTTCTTGCTGGTCCCTGGAATAGTGTGCTCCCACCTTCTTTCATTTCACATCATCTATTGGACACCTACTGCTTGCCAGGCTAGGAGCTGAGATGCATAGGTGAGCAATAGCTGCTCAGGCCCCAGCCCGATTGGCACTCACAGCACCCCTCCTAGCCACGTCCACACTCCCCTCTTCCCAGCCTGGGAACCAAGACCTTGTCACTAATCAGCCTTGAACCCTGGCACCTGGAATCACCTCCACCTCTGGTTCCACTCTACCCCCCAAGGAACAAGGAATTGCTAGCATGCCAATCTTTCACAGACACCCATGCATGCACGCACAGACACACATACATATGCGCATCGATCTTTGTTGCTGCAAGTATTGTGGCTATTGTTACCATTATTATTATTTGGAAGATAAATCCTCTGGAGTCCCAATATCCTGAATGAAATTCTGGCTCAGCTACTTGCGAGTTATGTGACTCGCCTCTCTTTGCCTCAGTTTCTCTTATGTGACATGGGTCAATGACTCCAATCTGGGACAGTGAGGGCCTTAAATGGAACTGTGTGCCTCTGCTGTCACTTGTTCCTCAACAGGACAGAGTCTTTGCGTTTGTTGTCCCCTCTGTCCGGAAGGCTTTTCCCCCAGATAACTATGTGGGCCATGATCTCACTGTCATTCCCATTTCCTCCTCAGGAAGGCCTCCCAGGAGCACCTGACGAAACACTCTCCTTCCCATGCCCTTGACCCCATCCTTCTCCACGAGCTTACCCGCCTGGATTTCCTCTCTAGCATTCATTACGACTCGGGACAGTGTTCTACACACCTGCTTGTTCTGGCTCCCCAGCAGAATGTCTGCCCCATTAGGGCAGGGAGCTGTCTTGCCCACCTCCGTATTCCCCAGGACCCACAATTGTGCCTGGCATACCATAAGCGCTCAATACCCATTTCTTGATTTACATCACATTAAAAGTACATGACACATCTGTAACTTGAGATTGTTTCAAAATAAAAACATACTTTAAAAATATTTTTAAAACATTGGCACTCCGTAGGCCCACAGGTAATCAGAACTCAGCACTGTCACCCCTCCCGTGATGGGCAGCTCACTCCCCTCTAGGGGCGTCTGCCTTGCTGTCTTCAATAAAGCTCCAGTTCCATAAGGCCAGGACCTGCTCCCTGGGACACTTGGCCCTTCCAGTGGCTCCCAGGTCTGATCCCTGGGCTCAGACCCATCTGTCTTCTTGGCCTGGAGGAGCCCTGCAGACACCTAGGGACAACTGGGATCCACACAGCTGGATTTCTCCAAGCTGAGTCTCCCAGCCTCCTAGGATGAGGTCTCCAATTTTGTCCCCACCCTAGCCACCCCCTCTGGATCCACTGCAGGCTGCTCCTGCCCCTCTCCCAGGGCAGGGCCTGGAGCTGAGCACAGAGTGGGATAGAAATTCTGAACAGAAGAACCATTACTTCCCCAAGGGCACATGAGACTTCCTAGGCACTTCCTCATTCACACCTTTGGCCACACAAAGCTTGTGGCCCACTAAGATCTCCGGCTCCATATCCACACATGGCTGACATAGCCAGGTCTGCCCAGCCCAATTTCCTTCTGCTCTTTAAAGCAGAGTTACTATATTCACTCCAGTTGCAAGAGTTGGTCATCTTATTTCTGAAGTAGGCAATAGCTCTGCATCTGTTCCCCTCCCCAGTGGAGTGTGTCTGAGAATGTGAGGCCTGTGCCCTTTGTGGCTCCTTCAAAACCTTATTGAGGATGTAATGCTGAGGACAGAGCCCTGTGGCCCAGCTATAGAGACCTCAGTCGGGCTCATAGACAAACACCTTCATACAACAAATACTTATTGAGTATTTACTATATTCGTGCCTTGGGCTAGGTACTGGAGATGAACAAAAACAGGATCAGAGCTCCTATTTTTGTGGAGTTTATAGCCTCCTGGGGCAGCAGACCAAAATCAAACCATCCTCCACTTCTCTGTGCTACACAAATACGGATGAAAATGTATGTGCGATGTCTGCACATCAGGCTATAGTCTCCCCTACGTAGGCTTCCTTCGGGGGTCATTGGGGAAATCCTACAACAGAGCCCCAGTCCTCAGAACACCTGCCCCGGGTCCTTGTACATGTCCATGGTCTTGTCTGCTGGACTCACTTTCTTTCCTACTTGCCCCTTTGCTCGCAGCCCATAAAGCTGCTCAGAAGATGCCCACCAGCTATGCTGACCAGCACTAGAGCATCATACCAACAGCCTGTCCTGAAGTCCACCCGTGGGGCCCAGCCATGAGCACTACAGAGGCACGCAGGAGCCTTCACCACAAACTGTGTTTCTTGGTCCGAAACAGGACCCAGTATTTCCTGTCTCCTGCTCCAGCACTCACTTCCTCCTAGACAACCAGCCTCACTCTGGCTTGCCTAAGATCAGCGCATATCTCTCAACACCCCAACACAAATATACCTTGCCCCTTAGTCCCAGGTGTTGCTCTAGACTCTGGGGATACAGTGAGTGATGAGGGGTTACAGGTCCTGCTCCCTTGGACCTGCAGTATCGTCAAGGAGGCACACATCTCTCAGACAACACATAAGGGCCAGGGTGAAATGGTTGAGGGGCCTTCAGAGTGGGGTAGGTGGAGGACTAATTCAGAATAGTGATGTTGGGGAAAGCTTCCTTGAAGAAGTGATGCTTGAGCAAAGGCCTCAAGATGAATGGGCATATACCAGGGAGAACAGCATGTGCAAAGGCCCTGAGGTTGCAAGGCATTTAGTTCAGTGGAGGAATAGAGGGTTGCCAGTATGTCTGGGGCTCAGAGAGTGAGGGTTGCAGGGTGGTGAGACTGAGAAGGCGTGCAGGGACCTGACCACCAGGGCCCCATGGTGAGGGTGACGCCTGAGGTCTTTATGCTTAGAGCAGAGGGAGCCACCGAAGGTACACAGCAAGGCAGGCATCATGATGTAACTTGTGTTTGGCATGATGGTTGTGCGAAGCATCACTGAGGGGGCAGTGGGCTGAGACATGATGCAGCCCCATCAGAGAGCAGATGGTGGGCACAGAGGAACAGGGCTGGGTTGAGATAGACAGACCCCAGCCCAGATGACACAGACAAGAGAGATCACCCCCGCATCTCCCAGTAACGCAGCCTGGGTGTGGAGGTGGTGCCGAGGGGCCTGAGCGCTTGCGCTCCTCTGCATGGGGCTGGGGCCCAGCCGGCCCAGCAGGTCCCCACGCCCCACACATTCAGGCCAGCTGTTTCCATGAACTCACTTGGCATGTTTATTAACCATGAGCCTAGCTTGCGGCCCGCGCGGCAGGTGGGTGGCGGCGGGTGGTGGCGGCGACAGCGGTGGCCCCAGGGACGGCCGGCCACTCACTTGTTGTCCACCCGCTTGAGCTGCTCCTTGCCATTGATGGTCACCGACTTGAGCTGCCCGTCCTCCTCCACCTCCATGCGCTCCTGCCCATTCTCCACGATGCGCTTGGTGGTGACCTTGTGTCCGTTGACCATCTCGGTGGACGACATCACTGACTTGAACCCTGAGCTGCCGGCGCCGGAGCCCCCGAAGGAGGTGGACGAGAAGGTGGTGCGGCTGGCACCGCCGGCCCGGCCCAGGGCGTCGAAGGCCGAGAAGGCCTCCATGAAGGCCGGGAACTCCCCGAAGCCCGCCGAGAAGGCGCCCCGCAGCCCAGGGCCCCGGCCCGCGCGGTCGCTGTTGAAGGGCGCATCCCAGAAATCGAACGAGAAAGGGTCCAGGCCGCCGAAAAACTCACGGAAGATGTCCTCGGGGTTCCGGAAGGTGTAGCCCGCGTCGAAGGGGCTGCCGTAGGGGGCGCTGGCCCCGCCGCCCGCCCGCCAGCTGTCGCAGCCCGCGCGGTCGTACACCGAGCGCCTCTTGGTGTCGGACAGGACCTCGTAGGCCTCGGACACCTGCTTGAACTGCTTCTCGGCCTCCTCCTTGTTGTCAGGGTTCTTGTCGGGGTGCCAGCGCAAGGCCAGCTTGCGGTAGGCCTTCTTGATGTCTTCCGGGGAGGCGCTCGACTGCACCCCCAGCACCTCGTAGTAGTTGGCCATGCCGCCGGCCGGTGGGGGCAGAGGCGGGGCGAAGGTGAGCTGGGCACGCGGCCCGGGGGCTGGGATGAGCCGGGGGGAGGCAGCAGCTGGTGTGGGTCCCTCTGCGGGGGCCTTGCTGGAATCTGCTGGCTCCGGGCGCGGCTCTGCCTGGCGGCTTTACCTTTTCATAGTACCAGTTCTCAGGGACTGGTGGGCGCCTCCACTCAGAGGGGTCGGGGGAGGGGGACACTGCCACAGTGGGGCCAGGCCAGGGGCACACCCCCCTGCGGAGCCGAGGCCTGGCCCTTTGTGACATCAGCCCCCGGGCGGGGCGGATCCCGCCGCCAGCCCCGCATTGGCACAGGCAGGCACACCAGCCTGCCCCCCACCGCCGAGGTCGGCACCCTGGCGGGGCTGGGATCTGGAGCTTGCTTCTGCTGGGCCTGTGGGCCGGGCTCCTGGGAGCCAAGGAGCAGAGGCAGGGTCAGCCGCAGGACCGAGCCCAGGTGGGCAGTGCAGGTCGGGACCACCGTCAGGGGAGGGGAGGGAGGACTTCCTGGACACATCCGCTTAGCCCACTGGCTGGGTTGTTAGGATGGAGCTGGCGGGGGCACGTGAGGAACCAGGAAGGGAGGCAGGAGCAGGAATTAATTCTTCTTGCGCCCTCTATCAGGTCAGATCCTCAGAAGTAAGGCCTGCAAAGGCAGCGGTGTTCGTCAGTGTCTAAGGCCGTGCCTGGCAATCAATAAACATTTGTTGAATGAAAGAGGCTCAGAGACATGTAGGATGTACTCGAGGCCACACGGCACATCAGTGAGAGAGAGAGACAGAGAGAGATGCAGATAGACAGGGCCGTCTGAGGACAGCAAATGAAAAGAAAGAAGCATTCCACTCAATTCTGATAAGAAAAATCAGGATTGGGACACCTGGGTGGCTCAGTGGTTGAGCATCTGCCTTTGGCTCAGGGCGTGATCCCAGGGTCCAGGGATCGAGTCCCACATCGGGCTCCCTGGGAGGAGTCTGCTTCTCCCTCTGTCTGTGTGTCTGCCTCTCTCTGTGTCTCTCATAGAAAATGAATAAAATCTTTTAAAAAATAAGGGACTGATGTGTGACTAGTGAGTATAGTGGAGTGAATGGTGGTCCCCCCAAAGTTATGTTCCTGTCCTAATATGTGGAACCTGTGAATGTGATCTCATTTGGAAAAAAAGGGTCTTTGCAGATGTAATTAAATTAGGGATGTTGAGACGAGAGTATCCTGGATTATGTAGACAGGTCCCCAGTCCGATAACAAGTGTCCTTATGGAGTCACACAGAACAGGGGTGGCAATCTGCACAGGGGGAGCCCACAGTCACCAGAAACTGCACAGCCCTGCTGACACCTTGCTCTTGGACTTCTCTTGGACCTCCAGAACTGTGAGAGGCTACATTTCTTTCATTCTAAATCACCCAGTTTGTGATCATATGCCCTGGCAGCCCTGCAAAGCCAATAAGATGAGTGAGTAAGGAACCACATGTTCCTAGGCATTTACATTTCTTTAATTCTTGCTCCGATATTAGATCATATTGAGAAATAGCAATTAACAATACTGATTGACATCTATTCCTCCTCTTCCCTCACTCTCCTCTAGTTAAGATGGAACATACTACTTAGTAGCTGCACCAATGAGGAACAGATCTATTGGGATCACTAAGTCTTTTTTATTTTTAAGATTTTGTTTATTTATTTATTTTGAGAGAGAGAGCAAGTACGAGCAGGGGGAGGGGCAGAAGGGAACAGGGAGCCTGATGCAGGGCCCGACCCCAGGACCCTGGGATCACACATGACCTAGGCTGAAGGCAGACATTCAACTGACCGAGCCACCCCCGGATCACCAAGTCTTACCTAAGAGGGCATGCCTCTTCCTCTCCCAGCCCCAGCAATCTACCCCTATGCCTTCCTTCTCTTCTTCCTTTCTATAGCCCTTACCCTTCTCTGTATTCTCTCTCTCTGTCTCTCTCTCCTCCTTCCGTACCCATCAGCGCTGGTTCCCAGCACCTAGTAGGGGACAGCAGGTTCCAGCCAGTCCCAAATGCCAAGAGGAATGAAAGCAGAATCTGGAGACACTTTGCAAGCCCAACTTAGAGTGATAGAGGCAGTCGCTCCCACCTGCCTTACTGGGAGCAGGACTTGTCCACCGTGGCCCCTGTCCACCCACCCACATGGGCTAACACCCAACACATGTCACTTGACAGAGGAAATGAACAGGAGAGAGGCAGTGGTGAGTGTCGGAGCAATTATGGTGGTGATGGTGAAGTTGTTAATGGCAGAAGAGGTGCTAGTGGCAGTGACAGTAGTCAGGCTTGTAGCAAAGGTAATGTGTGGTGGTGACAATGGAGGGGATGGTAATTGGGGACTAGGGGTGATAGAGGTGATATTGATAGTGATGGTGGAGATGTGACAGGAGGTGATGGAAAGGCTAGTAGTGGCACTGTTGGGGAAGCTGGTCATGGTGACAGTGGTCCTGGAGGTGGTGACGCTGGTGATGGTCATGGCTTTGCTATACGGCTTTGCTTCAGTAACGCCCCCCACATCTCGAAGCCTTATGATGGACATTTGGCCCTTGCCCACATCACTGGGGCTCCAGCTCACAGGTCTGCTCATCTGGATCCTGGATGAGGGAGTGCCCTGGTCTGGAACATACCATTCAAATGGTAGAGAGGGCGGGAGTGGGAGCTGAGAGAAACGTGGAGTGCCTCCGAAGACTTCTCCTGGGATGTGATGTACCTGTGTCACCTGTGCTCTCGCCACGTGGCCCAGGCCAACATCAGTCGGGTGGGGAATGGTACTCCCCTTCAGGAAGGTTCTACAAGTCTCCAGCAATAGCTGGGCAATGCTGCAGTAGACTGCCGGTGATCGTGTGGGTGATGGAAATGGTAGTAACGGTGGCCCTGGTGCTGCTGGCGATGGCAGTGCGAGTGCTGATGATGGTTCCACTTGGCCGAATGGAGCTGTGACAGCAATCGAGGGATGCCGACAACAGTAGGAGTCATGACGTGCTCCAGCAACAGTGCTGATGCGACGGTAATAATGCAGCAGATGTGATGTCCGCCACCCTCCTCCACCATCTCCTCTGCATCCTAGGGAATTAGGGAAGATTTTCCAGAATCCTCTTACCCATGTGGTTTCCAGGTAGAGTCTGCCAATGCGTGTGATTTCGAAAGTGGAAGAGAAAGAGGCAGCTGAAGGCAGATGACATCCGGAGGTTTGCAGCAAGTCCCAGGCAATCCTCTGAGACCCCTCTGCTTCAGAGCTGCAGGCTGAAGCTTCCAGGCAAGCTCTTGAGATCCACGCACTTTGGAGCAGCAGGCAGACCCTCAGGATGACTTGTGTTCCCAGTCTTTATGCCTCAGGTCATCCTATGGTTGTGAAAACTCCTATTAAATGCCTTCATACCTGCTAGAGTCAGCAACTGCGTGCATCTGGTCACGGCGACGGCGGCTCTGATGGTGGTAGTGGCGCAGGTGGCTCTGATGGTGACAGTGCAGGCAATGGTGACAATGTGATGATGGCAGAGGCGGCATTGGTGGTGAAGGTGGCAGAGGTGATATAGGAGATGATGATGGTACTAATGAGGAAGGTGGTTGAGGTGGAAACGGTGGTGTTGTAAGGGATGGTGATCGTAGAAATGGTCGTCATGGTAACGTGGTGGAGGTGAAGATGGTGGTGGTGACAACAGTGACTGTGGCGATGCTGGTGGTGGTAGTGGTGGTGATGAGGGCCATCCTGGTGGTCAAGGTAATGTGAATACTGGTTGAGGTGGAGGTGGGTGGTTATGGTGATGGTGGAGGTGGCGTCAGAGGTGGGATGGTGGCAGTGATGATGATGGTGCTGGTCTGGGCAACAGCAGTGATGGGCCTCGTGGATGTCACAGTGACAGTGATACTGGTTGAGGTGATGGAGGGACGGTGGGATGTGGTGGTGGTGATGGTGGTGGTGGCATGATGATTGTGATGTGGTGTGGTCAGTGATGATACTGGCTGAGGAGGAGATGGTCATGTGGTGATGACAGTGACGGCAGGAATGACAGGAGTAGTAGTGGTGATGACAGTGAAGGGAGGAATGATGGTATGTTTATGGCGATGGTAATAGGGTAATGTGACATTGGTCGGGGGGTGGTTGGCGACAACGGCATCACTACAACTGAAGCCTGAGGATCCCATAGCAATGTAATTGAGGCAGTGTGTGGGTGGTTTCATCAAGGGACAAGGGATCCAGGGTGTTGAGATACCCCAGATCCCACAGATACTTCCCCTCAAGCCAGGCGCCCCTTGCCCTGCCTCGCCTGAGCCTTGTGCTGCCTGCACTGTCTTTCCAGGGAGGAACTTTCCTGGCCACTGCTGGCTCCGGAGCCCCCGCAGCAAGATCTCTGCACTGCTCTGACCTCAGGCCCTGTGCTTGTGGCCCCCACCCCGGGGTGCTCTGTAAGAGGTAGTGGGGATGGAGACGGGACTGGACACCCCCTTGGGTCACGGATGTCCCGGGGCTCAGAGAGCAGAGCACGCCGCAGGCCTCATGGGAGGGTGTACCAGCTACACGGAGGCAGAGCCGAGCTCCTCGCTGACGGAGATGCCCTGGAGAGGGGAAGCCCTCTCCAGTGTACCAAGGGCGAGGTGGGGGTCAGCTTCCCGCAAAGGCACGTGTGGAATCTGGCAGCGTGCGGAGGTGATCTTCCCTTCAGAAAATGGCTCTGAGTAATGTCCTCGGAAACCCAAAACTGAAAATGTTAGCAGCAGGGACCTCTGGGATCTGAGTGGAGAGACAGGGATGCGCAGGCATGACTTTGGCTCAGGCCCCGGCCCTCCTGACTCTCACTGGCTGTTTGGCTACTTTCCTTCCCTCTCTGAGCTTCTCTGTCCTCATTCGCCAGCTGGGTACAGAAACTCCTCCCTTTTGGGGCTAGCCTCCCTGGCCAGAGGCTTCTGTGTCCCTCCTGGGACCCCAGCCTCAGGCCCACCCTAAAGCCTGCCTCCTGGGTCGTGGCCTGGCTAGAGAAAGGGGATCTTGGGTGACAGGTGATCTTAGAGCCTGATCTGGTGTACAGGGAGGCTCAGAGAGGGCAGGCACACAAGGTCGCACAGCAGTCCCAGGACTGCTCCCCAGGGCGGGCTGATGGAGGCCGATTAGGCAGCCAATTGGTATTCTGAGCAGCCAGAGGCCCCTCTCTGTCTCTGTAATTAATGGAGTGGCTTTTTAAAAGGATTCTAATCACCCTCGATCCTATCTGCTTATCACTAGCGTTCCTAATTAGATGATCCTGGCAATCACTCGGCTAATTCCCTCCAGCCTCCTGCAGCCCTGCCCAGCCTGGGGCAGCTCACCCCACCCCCGCAGTCCAACCGACCCAGCCAGATGGGCAGTCCGGGCCTTCGCTCCCCTCAGGGCCCTTGGTTCTCTAACTGCATTACCTTCAGGATGGATGGGTGACAGCGATGGATGGGCCACTGGATGGACACTGACAGGTGAGTGAAGGAACTGAATGATGGACAGCTATGAGGATGGATGGATGGATGGATGGATGAAGTGAAAACTGGGAGGTTCAGAACTCAGCCTTTTAGGTCAGACAGCTCTGCCATTTACCAGCTGTGTGTTCTTAGGGAAGTCACTTAACCTCTCTGTGTCTCAATTTCCACACCTCATCTGTAAAATGGGAATAATAATAGCATTTCCTCATAGGGTTGCTGTGAGGATAGCTTAGAATAGAGGAAAGGCTGTATATATGGATATGCTAGCCTAATGATGGCAATGTTGTAATTGGTGGATAGACAGATGTATAGAAGGACAGACAGATGAGTGAAGGGAAAGAGTGGGGGATGGACAGGTCAGTAGAAGAATAGGTAGGATAAATGGACATAGAAATTGGTGAGCTGATAGAGAGCTGGTCAGGTGGTAGGTTACCAGGCAGGTAGAAGAGACAGTGAGTGCTCAGGGCTAGACAGGGAGGCATGGGAAATGGGGAGCAGCCTCTCCTCTTCTCCAGAGTTAACAGGATGATCTTTGCTCAGGTCCCTACACAGATGTGGCTCAGACTCCCTTTCCCTTCCTCGGACATCCAGGACAGTTTCCACACAACCCTCCTAGCTAGTGGTAATGGGTGTCCACTGGGTTCTTTCCCCTCAACTCCCAATCAGGCAACACCCTTCCTGGTGGTGGCCCACGTGGTGTCTGGAAACTCAGATCTAGCCTCTGGTGGGGGTTTAGCGCCTGAGCAAAGGCATCATTTGTGGGACACCTAAGTTCTAAAGTGCACCAGCCTGTTAGGGCAGCCACTCCTCTCCCCACCCACAGTGCCCTAGTCTTCGGCACATCCCCACACGGAACAGATCTGGGCAGGGCTCTAATCCCACT
Source organism: Canis aureus (assembly GCF_053574225.1). NCBI lineage: Eukaryota > Metazoa > Chordata > Mammalia > Carnivora > Canidae > Canis > Canis aureus. Next base: position 3,492,402 of record NC_135629.1, read on the forward strand.
TCCAACAGCTGGTCCCAAGCCTCCAGGAAGACTCAACCCCCAGAGCCTCCACACACACCTCTAGACCTCTGCAGCTTCTAGGATGTGGAATTCCTGGGTCTTTCTGGAAAGAGTATAGAACAAAGAAGCCTGAAGTATCTTCCAGAGTCATGGCCTACATGCATATGCACACATTCACACCAGCAGTCATCCACCCATGCACCCATCTACCCACCCACTCATCTGTCCATCCACTCATCCATCCAACTACCCATCCATCCATCCACCCACCCACTCATCCATCCATCCATCCACTCATCCAACCACTTGCACATCCATCTATCCACCTATCCAGCCAGCCAGCCTTTCATCTATCCATCTAACCACTTTATCCCACCTGTTTCTTGAGCTCCTATACATACATATACTATGAGCCAGGCACTCTTCTGGGTGCTGCATGTGTATATCACAGTGAACACACTAGCCAGGGCCTTGACCTCATAGAGTTGCCACCTAGTAGGGGAGACACAAGAAACTGATAATGAATAAATAATAGTCAGGTAGTGATAGATGCCATGAAGAAAAACAAAGCAGAAGGAAAGCTTAGAGTGACGAAGTTTCCCTTTCAGATAGGGTAGACAGATAGGGCCCTCCCACCTCCATATGCATGTCAGGCACTCGTGCCCCCACATGTATGTGCATGCCGGTACACATCAACACAAATGTACACATGTGCATGCGAACACACTTGGGCCTCCCACAAAGACGGAAGCTCTGCTATGCCTGGGCATTGGGGTATGGTGTCTCCAGAGATTCCCCTTCCCACCCCAGCTGGAGGTGTCTGGCCCACCTGTCTGGCCAGAACTGTTTTCCTTCTTCCCTGCAGTCCCCAGGACCCTCCCCAGGTCTGCCTGCCTGGAGCTCAGCACACATCTGAGTTTTGCTGGATCAACTAGAGAAGGGCCTAGGTGACTTATTCGCAATTAGCCATTCAGATCCATGAATCTTTCCTGCGCTGGTCTGGGTGTAAGCTGGAAACAGAGCTGAATTCAACTGTGACCCCCTTCTCTCCACCCACAGAGGACCCTCCCAATCCCAGGCTACTAGAAAGGGAACAGACACACGCAAACATGTGAATGCAGCTGCAACAAGCATTGAGGGAGAAGTGATACCTGTCTTGGGGCATCTGGGAGGGCTGAGCAGAGGAGATGACATTCTCAGCTGAGCAGAGAAGGGAGGACTGAGCAGAGGAAGTGACAAGCAGAGGGCAGGGCTTGAAGAGGGTAGTTCCAGCAGGGTCTACTGGGAGGAGTGACATTGGCCTTTGGTTGTGACCTCACACAGGTTATAATCCTGGGTTTAGACATTGGATCTCCTTTCCAAATGAAGTAAATTGCCCCATTGGGAAAAAATATTTCCAGGTGGGAGGATGGTGTTTGTCATGGGACTGTAAACTGCACTTTCAGGCTAGGTACATTATAAATGAATTTCTAGAACAGTGTTCTCAGGTCGCCTGGGTGGCTCAGTGGTTGAGCATCTGCCTTTGGCTCAGTTCGTGAGTCCAGTGTCCTGGGATCGAGTGCCACATTGGGCTCCCCGCACGGAGCCTGCTTCTCCCTCTGCCTCTGTCTCTCCCTCTCTCTGGGTCTCTCATGAACAAATAAATAAAATATTTTTATAAATAAATAAATCAGTGTTCTCAACAGAGTCAATCTTCCCTCCCCAGGGCATGTCTGGCAATGATGGGAAACATTTCTTATGGTCATGACTCGGTGAGGGGGGGGGGGCAGGGCTGTTATTGGCATCTCATAGGGTGCGGTCAGGGATGCTGCCAAACATCCTACAATGTACTAGACAAACTTCCACCACAAAGAATGATCCAGTCCCAAATGTCAGTGGTGTTGAGGTGGAAAACTCTGGTCTGAGCCCTGAAACCATTGCGTGATGAGCACAGTTATATTGCATTTGTATTTTTAGTGTGTCTAAGGCATTCATTTCTTTAATGTGAACGTTTAAAACACACAGCTGACCTGTCAGGTTATTTATTTCTTAGTAAAGCAGGAGCCTTGAAACACTGAGGTAGCTTCATACAGAGAGAACAGTGGACACAAAGCCCTGAGTGGTGGGAGAGCACTTGTCTGTAGTCTGTTGTGTTTGAGCCTAGGGAGGTGGCAAGGGGGCATGGGGGCTGTATGGGATCAGGGACTGCAAAGGTCATGCAAGGCTTGGATCCCAGACCCAAGAGCTGAAATCAGGTACTGAGCTGGGGAGCCCTTGGGCGGATTTGAAGCAGAGGGAGAATGTAATCAACTGCATGTTGTGGAGAAATCTCTCTGTAACAACAATATTGCATTGGTGTTACCAACAAACGGGTAAAAATGTAAAAGTCTGACGTTACCAAGTGTCTGCAAGGGTGTGGAGCAACTGGAGTTCCCACCCCCTACTGGTGAGAATATACATTGGAACACCCAGTTTGGAAAATTCTTTGGCCTCATCTTATAGATGTGAGGGTCCCAAGTCCCTTGACTCAGTCATTCCACTTCTCGGCTTACACTCCCAGAGAAACACTCATGCATGGCAGGGAGTGAGAACAGCTACACATGCCCCATTTATAACAGGAAACAGGAAGATGGGCAAATACATTATGTTCTATTTATGCGATGGAATAGTATACACTGCAGTGAAAAACGAATGGACCAGAACTTCATATATTTCTGTGAAACAACACCATAAACGTGACAGTAAACAACAAAAAAAGCAAGTCATAGAAAAAAAATCTACCATTATGATACCATTTATACAAAATATAAAAAACATTGAATAATATGATCTGTGGCTCAAGGATTTGTACATAAGTAGTAAAAATATAACATACAGGGGACTAATAAAGCCCTGGCAACTTCTGGGGAGGAAGGCAGGCAGGCGATAGGGCTGGGAGGGTTCAATAATACCATCAGGTTTTCTTTCTTAACCTGAGGTGGGGGGGTGTCAGAAGGACTGCAATTTGCCTTCCATTCTCCTGCCTCTGCCTCCTGGGCAGGACCTGAGGCTTGTGGATAGCCAATAGAATATGGCGAAGGTGACAGGATGTCATTCCCCAGATTGTGGGACATTATCTAAAACTCCTGTGTGTTGGCCACTCTCCTATAGAGTCTCTGTCTGTGGCTGACTTTGAAAGAGTGATCTGTCATAACCTACAACTAGCTGCGAGGCAGCCCCTTGTGCTAAAAACCTGAGGGTGCTTGGTAGCAGAGCAGAGCCTGCCCCAGTCGAGCCTCTGTTGAGAACCAAGTCCTGGTCAACAGCTCGACGGCAGCCTTGTGTGACCCTAAGTCGAGGAGCCCACTAAGCCATGCCCAGGCTTCTGACCACAGTGATGGTAAGATAATAAATGGGTGTGGTTTTAAGCTGCTAAGTTTGTGGTGATTTGTTACACAGCATAGAAAACCAGTACCAGGATCCCTGGGTGGCGCAGCGGTTTAGCGCCTGCCTTTGGCCCAGGGCGCGATCCTGGAGACCCGGGATCGAATCCCACGTCGGGCTCCTGGTGCATGGAGCCTGCTTCTCCCTCTGCCTGTGTCTCTGCCTCTCTCTCTCTCTCTCTCTCACTGTGTGCCTATCATAAATAAAAAAAAAAAAATTAAAAAAAAAAAAAAAAGAAAACCAGTACCATGACGTTCGTTATGATACTAGCTCTATTTTTGGATATCTGAAATGTTTCATAATTGAAATAAAAAGGTTAAGGAAGAAGAGATAGGGTGGCAGGTGGGCACCTGCCAGAGGCTGAGGGGCTGGGGAGGAGGCTGGCACTATGGAGCAGGTGAAGGGATGGTGCTGGTCCATGTGTGGTAGAGAAGAGGACCTAGAGGTAAAGTTTGGAGGGTGCCAGTTGGAGGTGTGGTGTGGTGTGGGCTTGTGTAAAAACATCCCCTCCATTCCTAAATTCTGAGAAAACAGAGGGGTCCATCTCAGCATCCCCTCAAAGTCTGGGAAAGCTGGATCACAGCCCCACACCGATGAACCTGGGTGGGAGGGGCAGGGAAAAAAGGAGCAAGGACGGTGTTTTCCCAGACTGCCCGAGGGAGCCCTGCAGTGTGGGCTGGTGAGGGCAGGCAGAGCGGTGGAAGGGAGTGGGCTGCACAGAGCCCGCTGAGTGCCCTCTCGAGGAGGAACCCCCCCAACTCTAGCTTGCATACCAGTGGGAGTCATCCTGTTCTGTCTCCTCCCAGGAAATGAGACCCCCCCCATCCCTGCCTGGCCCTCAGTTTCCCCAGCTGTAGAGGATGGATGACCTGTGGGGACCCTGGCTAGTGGGGACCAATACTGAAAGCAGCTACTAAATAGCCAGGTACCCACCGGCACTCCCAAGGGACCCTGACAGCCTTAGGGGATGCGTGGTAAGGAAGAAGGGCGCGGGGGCTCAATCTGAAGCCCAGTGGGCTGAAATAGCATTAGAACAAGGTCTCCTTGCTAGGTGGGCTCTCCAAGGAATGAGGACCCTTTGTCTTCCTCATATTACCCTCAAAACACCCTGCAAGGTGCCGTCTTGTTTTTATTGGTGAGGAATCAGGATTCAGAGAAGTTAAGCCATTTACTTGCTTGGGGCTGCACAGCAAGGAAGAGGCAGGTGTGTCTGCACCACAGCCAGGCTTGTCCTTGAGACACGTTGGTGAGGGACTGGGGAGGCCCTGAGGGGCTCAGGGAAAGGAGAACTCAAATAAGATTTCCTCTAGGATCTCTGACTGGGGTTTTGAAGGAGGAAGAGGAGTTCTCCAGGCAGCTCTGAAGGGGAGACCATTCCAGGGAGAGAGATCAAGATCAAGAGACAAGGCAGAGAAAAGTAAACAAGTGTTTGTGATGATTATTTTTGGGGTTACAAAAGCGGCGCATGGTCATAACATGTTATGATAATGGCACAAGTTTCTAAAGTGAAAAGTACCCTCTCCCTTGCCCCCAGACTATCACACTTTCCCAAACTAACAACTATTATTCATTAGGTATGTATTTTCCCTGATTGTTTTCAACATCTACACAAATATTTTTATTTTTTAAAAGATTTTATTTATTTATTTGAGAGTGAGCAGAGCTAGAGAGAGCACAAGCAGTGGGGGGTGGGCAGGGAAGAGGGAGAGGGAGAAGCAGACTCCTCGCCGTGCAAGGAGCCCGACGTGGACCCTGGGATCATGACTGAGCTGAAGGCAGACGTTTAACCGACTGAACCCCTCAGGCGCCCCTACACAAATATTTTTATAGTCCCAAAGAGTTATGCTATATACATTGTTCTGCAATTTACTCCCCCCCCCCCAAAATCCCCTGCAATTTAGCTTTTTTTTCTTTCTGGTTTCTGTGAGGTGCACCTGAGTAGGGCTCACTGGGCCAGAGAGCACACAGAATTCTGATCAACATTCCCAGTAATGGAATGTGCCAGAGTCTGTTTCTACACATCTGCAGCCTCTTCTGTTTCTGCTAAGAGAAGCAGACAGTGGTAATTTGCATGTATGATTTTCATGTCCTCGATCATTTCTGAGGTAGAGTACCTGCTGGAATGTTGGAATGTTTATTTACATTTCTAATGAGAAAGACCTCTTGATGTGTCTTTCACTTGTTTCTCTCTTTTTTGGGGTGGCAGTTGGTCTTTTTATTATTTTTTGTGCTTTCGTATTAGAGGCTTTGCATATTTTTGCCAAATTATCCCCTATTCTGCAATAATCATTGTTAAATGTTACTTTAATTGTTAAAGCTATTACACTTTATTACAAAACAGCTGGGAAATGAGAAAAAGGGGGAGAGTGTCTATGACATAGATGTCACTGTTTGCTAACATTTGGTGGCAGTTCTCTCCCCTTAGATGTCATCATGTTACGTGTAAATCTCTATTCCGTGACTTGGCTCTAAGGGCATAACCTTCAGGAAGCATTTGAAAGTCTTTCTAGTGGAAGGTCCCGTATTTTCCTCTTCTCCCTCCCATGGTAAAATGCACCTAACATAAAATTTACCATTTTAACCCTTTATAAGTGTACAGTTCAGTAGCATTGAGTACCTTCATACTGTCATGCAGCCGTCTCCACTGTCCATCTCCAGAGCTCTTTCATCTCCCCAAACTGAAACTCTGTCTCCATGAAACACCAACTCCCCTTTTCCACTCTCCCGGCCCTTGGCAGCCACCACCCTACTTTCTATACCCTCTTTCTATCTCTAAGAATCTGACTACTACTCTAGGTGCCTCATATAAGTGCAATCACATAGTATTTGTCTTTCTGGGACTGGCTTCTTTCATCTAACACAATGTCCTCAAGATCCGTCCATGTGGTAACATGTATCACAATTTTCCTCCTCTTTAAGACTGAATAATATTACATTGTATGTCTACACCACATTTTGCTTATCCTGCACCTATCCCTGGACTGTTGGATTGTTTCCACCTCTTGGCTGTTGTGAATAATGCTGTGATAAACGTGGGTGTGCAAATATCTGTTCGAGTCCGTGCTTCCAATTCTTTTGGGTATATACTCTCCTTGTGCCCTTTTGTTGAGCATTTAGGTTGTGTTTAGTTTCCTGTTTTTTTTTTTTTTTTTTATGATAGTCACAGAGAGAGAGAGAGAGAGAGAGAGAGAGGCAGAGACACAGGCAGAGGGAGATGCAGGCTCCATGCACCGGGAGCCCGACGTGGGATTCGATCGCGGGTCTCCAGGATCGCGCCCTGGGCCAAAGGCAGGCGCTAAACCGCTGCGCCACCCAGGGATCCCGTCTCCTGGTTTTATAAACCATAATGTCCTAAACACCTCGTGTCAGAGCTTCCTGCCAAAAATACTTGGATGATTACTTAACATTTGAGTCTTAGAATTCTCAGAGCTCATTTCAAAAGCACTTTCCCAAATTATCCTTCCACTCCCTCCTTGCTGCAGATCCTTTTACATCTTACATGTTCAACAACTTTCTTTAAAAAAAAAAAATTCTATTTATTTATTCATGAGAGACACACAGAGGCAGAGACATAGGCAGAGGGAGAAGCAGGCTCCATGCAAGGAGCTGGATGTGGGACTCAATCCCGGAACTCAGGGATCACGCCCTGAGCCAAAAGGAGTTGCTACCTAGGTGTCCCAGTTCAACAGTTTTCTTTTCCCTCTTTGGTTCCTAGAAAGGCTGAACTTAACCTTGAGATTCATGGTCCCTCTGCCAAGTTATCTGTGGTGGAACCACCCTAGGTGACCCAGGTGGGTTGCAGTGTTTGGTTGGTTTCAAGACTAAAGCTTTAATAAATCTTGAATGTGTAATAGGATATGTGTGATGATGTCAAGACTCAAACAGCATCCCCAAGACCCAAGACCCAGGCAGGTGTGGGCATGAGGGCAGATAGAGATGGAGACAGGGCTTCCTGAGTGGAGACCTGCACAAATGGCCCTGGAGACAGAGAGCCCCCTTGGGACCAGAACTTCTGCCTATTTGTAAGTGACTCTCCTGATCTAAAATCATTTGCAGCTCATCTATACTTTTGCAAAACCTCATGCAACCAAAACAAGATTCGTCCGCACATGCTGCTGGTTCCAGATCTGAGTTAGATGTTCACCCAGTGAGATGCCAGCCAGTTAGTAGTTCCAACTCCACTTGCTTAAATAACCCTCCACCCTTGCGTTGACTCAGGATACCCCCTTTATCATCTGTTATTATCGTGTAAATAATAGGGTCTATTTTGGGCTTACTCAAGTCTGAGCCATTGATCTTATTCTTACAGCAGAACCACAGGTTTGAGAGATTGTGATCCTAGAATCTTCATATTGGAATGTGTTACATGCATGACTCCCTTTATTTTCCTGAATTTTCTGACTTGTGCTGGTCTTGTTAGTATTTACAAATAAAGTTTGGAATCATTTTATCCTTTTGCCTAAACCACTCCCACTCCCCACCACGCACACACACAGTGGACTTTTGATCTACTGTCTGGTGCTATAAATTCACATAGGGGGCAGCCCACTCGCCTTAGGAGCAGCCCCATGGGTGTTTGACTGCTTCCTTGCCTCTCAGGGGAATTTGTCCATCCTTTTCATCAGGTGGATGACAGACATTCCTCCCAAATCTTATTCCCCTGGGGCAGTGTCCATTCTGTGGCCCCAGGGACTGGGAAGGCTGTTTGCTTTCCCTATTTCTAGTGGTGGTCACCAGGAGGTGAGAGGGACTTTTGGAGAAGGATAGACATGGTCTCTACAAATTATGAAGGGCAGGGGTTTTGGTTTCTTCCAACAGAAAATGGGAATAAGATGCTGGGCTTGGAAGCATCCCTACAGGAGGAAGGGAGGAAGGGGCCTTCAGCTGAGCCAGCCCCACCTGGGTACAAACAGATGGAACAAAGGCCAACCCACCCCAGGCACCCTGGCGCCAGGCCCCTGTGGAATCATAAAGGCACCATCTCCTGCTAAGGCGGCCTCTTGCAACACTTGGCCTGCCTGCCCTGCCCTGCCCTGCCTGGGAGCTTTGAGGCCACAAAATCAAAACTGTTTACCCGCACAATGACTCTGGGCAGCAGGAATCATTGTTAGGAGCTGATTATTTTATGGCGGAGGGAACAGAAGCTGCAAGGGCAGGAGTGCCTGGGGCTTGAGCTTAGGGCCTCCAAAGCCACATGTGTCCCCGCTCCTGGTGGTCACCCACTCAACACCATTCCTACCACTGCCACCACAGCCTTCCCCAGCTCTGGCTGCTGCCTTTGTCAGAAACAACCCCTTCCCTCCAAGAGTTTCCTGGCAGCCAGAGAGAGCTGATTCATCAGGGCAAGATGTGTGTGTTTCATCCCCACCCCAGAATGCCACCAACCAACAGCATCAACAAACACATGTGGGATAAGTGAATGAATCTATCCAACAGACATCTGGGAAGCACCTACCTCGGGCTCGTTAGAGGAGATGGAGACACAAAAGTGACAAACAGACACAGTCCCTGGCCTCTTGGACCAGGTGTTGCAGGCAGAGGGGATCCACTCATCTATTTGTTTCTTGCTGGCTGCTTCGGACACCTTCAACAGTGTCTGCCACTGGAAGCTCCAAAAATATTGGTTGACAGTAAGAAGGAACTAAGACCAGGGCAGTAATGAGAAACAGGGGGCAAGGGGCCTCTTTCCATGGTTCTTCTGGGCTCTGCATTCTAGCCTTCGGGTCCAGAACCACATTGCCGCTCTGGGATCTAGATTCTCGGCCCTGGGCTCCACATCCTTGGTACTAGGTCCTGGGTTCTGAGCCTCAAGCTCTGGGCTATGGATTTGAGAGTCCATGCTCAGGGCTCTGGGTTCTGGGCTCCATGTTCTGAGATCTGAATTCTGAGGTCCAGGTTCTGGGCCCCAGTTGGATAGGAGTTCTGGATTCTGAGCCCCAAGCTCTAAGTTCTGGATTTGGGGGACAGGCTCTGTGTTTTGAGTCTGGTTCTTGAGTACTGGGGTACCGGTTGTGGACTCAAAGCTCTGGACTCCAGGTTCTGTCTCTGAGCTCTGGATTTGGGGCCAGGGAATAGGATGATTTGCCAGAGGCCAGGTAGAGTCATTAATGTGTTTACTGCATAGAAGATAAGCTCCTCAAGGACAGGAATTCTTGTTTGTTACATGCAGTGGAGTAGCCCCCATACCTAGAAGAGTGCCTGGTGTGTAGGAGGTGTTCAACAGGCATACATACATGCACACTTGAGTACGTGATCATATAGACACACAATCCTGCAGTCAACAGCCAGGGCATGGGAGGGCAGGACCTTTCCCGCCCTCACTGTAACTGTAGCTGATGGAGGGGAGGCCAAAATGCCATGAGCTGGGGAAGGGCTGAGAGGGGCAGTCAAGTGCCCAGCCAGCTATGCACTGGGGTGGTTCTGCCTTTCTAGCTTTCTAGTCTATAGGAAAAGGAGGTGGGTTAGGGTGGTGGCACCTAGCACCACTTAGGTGGGTTAGGGTGGTGGCACTTAGCAGAGGGCTCCTATGTCAGAGTCCCAGGGATGCTTCTGCTGCTCTACCCTGATGGGCTGGGGTATCTGGGACTTCACAGCAGGCATCATGTGGCCTCCACAGGACCATTGCTTCTCTGGGCCTAACAAGCACCCTGCCAGCACCAGCAGCCTGGGATGGGAAGGATGAAAGGAGGGGCCTTCTGGAACATGTGGACATCAGGGCTGCCAAGGAGCAAGGAAGTTGAACTTCAGAAATCCTAATTGTCATGGACTCAGGGTATCAGAAATGGTGATTAGGGCTAAAAGAAGTCATCCATCAGGGACATATGAATAGAATGACTTGTAATTAGAGACAGTGGCATCGTGAGAGATGACATCATTCAAACACATGATCAGAGAGGTAGTGGCTGTACACTGAGGAACAGGAGGTCTTGGTGATCAGCATTGATTTGATATATGATTCATCATTGATCATGAACATGGGGGACTGAAGAAGTGAGCAACAGGAGTGTTAGTGAAGGATACTGGTGCCCGTATCCTTAATGACTGAGCATAGAGGAGACAAGTGATCATATTCAATGGCTGGAGACACCCAGAGATCTTGCAGATGAGTGATCTAATGGGGACCAAAGGCAGCAATGGTTAGAGACTTTAGTGACAGAGACACAGGTGGCTAAGGGATACTGATGACCAGGGGGCAGGTAGTAGTCAGTGCCCCCCGGAATCAGGATATAAGGGACACTGGTCATCAGGGACTTGGAAGATGAGACTCTACAATCCCTATGCTGGACATTAGAAGCCAGGTGATTCACACTGAGGAGCCAGGGATGTCAGTCACCAGGGCCACTGGTGATTGCACTGACAGAAAATTTGGTGGAAAGAGGAGCCCATGATCAGAGACATTGGTCATTAGGCATATTGTTGGTTAGAGATGTTGGTGACTAGAGACAAGTGACCAAAGTCACTGTTAAGGAGACCTTGGTGATGAAAATAATGTGATTAGAGATATTGGAGAGACATATGAGTGATCAGATCTATCAATGATTAGAAAACCATTGATTAGTGACATTGGTGATCATGCTTCTTGATGAACTAGGATACCAATGACTGGGTGTGTTGAAGACTAGAGCATCAGGAATCAAGAACATGAATGATAAGAGGTGCCAGGGGTCACAAATCTGGTGAATAGAAATACTGAAGAAACACAATGGTCGTCAGAGATGTTGGCACCAGACACACGGAATATTAAACATGAATAGAGGTGCTGATCAGCAATATTGGTGGTAGGTGATACTCATGACCAGGTGTATTACTAGTAAGCCAAGACAGTCACTGAAGCACTGGTGATCACACTTCATGGCTGTCGGTGACCAGACATGTCACTGATCGGAGGCATTGATAAAATATTGGTGATTGAGTGTTGGTGATCAGTTGTTAGTAATCAGATGTCTATGGTCACAGGCTCTGGTGATCAGACCTGTCACTAATGAAGAGTATCAGTCATGGTAGCCATCTCCAATGACCAGCTTTGTTGACAGAAGATGACAGCAATCAGTGACATCAGTGATCAAAAACATTGGTGATCACATCTGTCAATGAACAGGAATATTGATGACCAGGTAGCTCAGAAACAGGAACTGATCAGCATCTGGGAGGAAATGGATGGAGTAGAGGGCAGGGGCGGCTCTTGTTCCACAAGAGCATTTGGGTTCCACAAACGCCCCAGGAAAAGGATCAGTGTGTAGACCAAAGGCTGGAGAAACCATGGCCTCCTCATGCTTCCCCAGTAGCCACCTATCCACCAGGAGCCCCAGTGGGGTGACAGTGAGGAAATAAATTCAGATGGGAGCAATGCAGGGGGGATCAGGATCTCCCACCCCAGCCAAACCGCCCCATCCCCTATTCCAGGAGCCCTTCTCTCTAAATCACTGGGCCCGGGAGGACCCATTAGTCTGACTGCCAATCTCCACACCCAGGACTCAGCAGCCCGGGAGCCCACAAGACCGGCCAGAGGCATTCACAAAAAGTATTTTATTATTCTTAACAGTATTCACTTTAAAGGAATAGGAGGATAGCATACAATTTTTTACAGACAATATATAAATGTTGTACATAATTAGCAATAACTTAGTTCACTAATCCAAAATAAAACAAGCCAAATAAAACATAAAAACAGAAAATACTGCTGATTCTTTATCTTATGCGGATACTAGTACAAAATAAGTTACTTCTGGCTGCGGTGCCCCCCACCCCCTCAGCGATCGCCGGCCCATATTGCACTTGGTTGACTACATCGGCTCGGCTCGGCAGGATCCTCCTCCCGGCCAGGCCCTTGCCGGCCGCCGCACCCACCTCCTCCGCATACAGAATCTAAGCTCGGACACAGTTATGTACAGCTGTACCTTGGGAAGGATCCAGACAGCCACAGCGAAGCAGAGCAGAACCCAGGCGTCTCCAGGGACCCCAGCAGGGTCGTGGCCTCTCCTTGGACCCACCCCCAACCCCTGCCTCGCCACCTGCCAGACCAGCCCCTGGAAGCCAAGAGCAGCCTCCCCAGGCCCCGGGCTCCCCATCCTAGGGCTGTGGGATCCAAGTACTTTTCCAAAAATAATTGCGAAGCTACAGCCTTGGTTTGTAGGTTTTATTCCTTTCCATAGCGAGGGCTTCCGTGGCAACGTACAATTGACTGGACCCAAAATGAGTTTAAAAATAAAACAACTAACTCCTCAGCGAGTTAAGCTTATGCAGTCTTTTTATATAGATATATATTTTTTTCTTTTGTCTCAGAGTGGGAGGGGAAGGGGTTGAGGGGTTAGCAGAAAAGGGATGTATGTACAGGGGTCCACCTGGCAAAGGAGTCAGGCTGTGGCTCAGGCTTGTTAAGGGTACACGGGTCACACCAGCTTCGGCCTCAGAGCCAGGGGAGAGATCTGGGAGACATTTCCCCTCTCAAGAAAATGTTGTTTCCTTCCTGTGACCCAGCCCTGGCCTGGGAATCTGCGCAGGACCGCCCATGATTGTCTCTGCCCTACTGGGCCTGGCCGCCAGGGCACGCACCGCGCCGCCTCCCGGGGCTGGTGGCCTGCCTGCACTGGCTCAGCCCAACCTGGGCTTCAGCTGCTTCAGGAGAGGAAGCCAGGGGAGAAGATGCAGGCCACCCCCCCAGCACCTCGCACACCTACCCCCAGGGCCCTAGCAAGCAGATGGGCCAGGCGGCCCTTGGAGCAAAAGAAAACCCAGAGAACTCAGGGGGCAGCTCAGATCTCTGTCTCCCAGTCCTTGTTAGAAAAGAGAACAAAATAAATTATTTTGGCCTACTCCCTTCTCCTTCTAAAAACAGCTTTCTTCGTCTGTCCCCTACCCCCCACCCCTTCTCTTCATAAAGTTGTCCGTTCTGTTCTCTGAACAATCCATGATGGAAACCCCACCTGGGCAGTGAGCCGGGCCAAGGCTGCCTCGTAGCCTGGGTGAGGATCTTCACAGTGACCGCTGAGGGCCAAGGGGAGCGCCCACAGGAGAGGCAGCGTGGGGCTCCGGCTGGGCTGGCAGGAGTGGCATCAGTCTTCGGGGAAGGGCAGACCGCTAAGGGTGTAGCCCACCCTGCCTAGGGGTGCCCAGCCTTGCATTGCTGGCCACCCTTCTCGGCATCTCTCCATCCGATTGCCGGGGGCCTGGCCCTAGCCCATGGCGGTCACCATGCTGGATGGGTGGGGGTGGCCAAAGGAGAGGCTGGAGGAGGGGTGGATGGGCGTTGGGGTGGGCAAGATGTGTCCCGAGTGGCTGAATGGTGGGAGGTGGCCCACGGGCGCCATGTGTCCAGCCAGGGCAGCAGCGCTGAAGGGGGAGGCCTTCTCCTGCATACACTTGGACAGCTCCTCAAAGCACTCTGCACCTTTCTTGTTCTTCTTGGACTTGGTGGACATCTTCCGATTCCTAGTTTGGATCCCTTCCTTCTTCATGGTCAGTGGCCTGTTGACCTGGGGGCAACCACAAAACCTTCAGGAGATCCAGTTCCCTTCCCAGAACAAGACCCCCACCCCCAGCTTCCACATGGGGGCAAAGGCAGGTCTGGACAGGGATCCCACCTGCAAATGCCCTCGGCCCATCATGGTCTTCCCTGCCAAGCCAGCGTGCTACGCTTTCCAGAAAAGGGCTTTTCACTGTGTGGGACCTGCAGGGCACTGAGCCCACTAAGTGCCAGTACCGCCCCCACATCAACACAACCAAACTGTATGCCTGTCTTTTTTGTGTTTAAAGAGGCACCACTTCCCTGGACCTGCAGCACACCCTCCCCGCCCCCCCCGCCCCCCCCCCCCCCCCCCCCCCGCTTTGGGGGACACACCTCTAGCCAGCTTGTCCCCTCTTATGGGAAGCCCTTCTGGCACTGGGAGCTTGCCCAGCCCAGCGGCAGCCGCCTCCCAAGCCAAGCCACGCTGGAGATTGTGGCTGGGGCCCCTCGCCTGGCAGCACAAAGAGGAGCGGTCCCCCGGGAGGGGCGGGGCGGGCAGGGGCGGGGCAGACTCACATTGTGAAGCTTGTAGTAGAGGCCACAGGCGTTGCAGACAGGGTCCCCGTTGGCGTTTCGGCGCCATAAGGTGGTGGTTGTCGTCTGACAATTTGCACAACAGGTGCCGGCTCTCCTGGCGGCGGACTGGGAGGGGAGAGGCGGCGTCAGCAGGCTGGGCTCCCACGCCCCACTTCGACCTCCCTTCCGGACCCTCGCCCCACCCCATCCCTCCCAACTTAGCCCAGGAGTGGGAAATCTCACAAGGGAATCCAGGCATCTCCGAAGCCGTGGAATTTTAGAATTTGAGACCGAAACCAGTGCAGAACTTAAAGAACACTTAGAAGCCTGATCTCAGTATCAACCGGGTTGCAAAGCTAAAAGGACAAATCAGCTACTTCCCCCAACCATCAAACAAATTTCACAGACAGGTAAACTGAGGCCCTGAGGAGGTTGGCTCCATCCCTTTGGAGCCCCTGGGTCTGGCGCTGCATTCTCACGTGCCTCCTTTCAAACTCCACAACCCTGGGCGTGATGGCACCACAGAGGCCAGGGCAGGGGAACCTTGTACCTGCCCAGGGTGGGGACGTCAACTGTTTAGGGAGTCTAGAGCTGCTCCATCCCATATGTAGCCACTAGCCACATGGGAGCTATTTGAATTCAACTGAACTACAATTTAGTAAAATGAGAAATTCAATTCCTTCTATGGCATTAGCTACACTTCAAGGAATCAACAGTCACAACCACAGTGGACAGTGCAGAGCCAGAACATTCCCATCACCACAATGCTGGTCCATCAGGCACGCTGTACCCCAAACCACAGAGCGCTAGCGGCCCCATAGCCCCTCAGGGAATGCAGACCAGAGGGGGACTGGAAATGAGTGTCTGGTTTCTGGAGAAGGGACCTGAAGTCTCCTGACAAAGGAAAGTAAGAGAGTCTTGACCGGAGAAAGCAGATGCCCTCTTGTGGGCCCATAAGCACCAGCCCCACGGTGACAGAACTCATCTGTCACCCCCCCCAGCCCCCCCGCCCTGTCCCCCTCCCAGGCCACCACCACCACCACCCCACCAGCTCCCAAAGAGCAGCAGGCAGCAGGACGGCTGGGGGAAGGAGACCATCAGAGGCTGGGCCGGCCTGGGCCGGAGCTCCTAGCACCAGGCAAAGAGCACAGGAGCGCCGCTGGAGGGACCTGCCTGACTGCTGCCTGGTGGGGGCAGGGGGGCAGGGAGGTGAGGGTGAGTAAGCAGCCTGGAGCTGGAATTCTGACTCAAGGGCCAACGTGGTATCCTCTACCCCTACCCCCACCTGGGCCCTCACCCCGCCTCGCTCACTCGGGTGGAGGGGGAGGGGGCCCCCAAAGTGGCAAGCGATTTAAGCCTCGTAAATCACTTCGCCTTGAAAAAAAATATATTTATTATTCTTAGCATTTTACGCATTATTTGCAGAGCGGAGGGTATTAGAAATTTCAAAACAGCCCAGCGAGAGGCAGGATTGAGCCGAGGAGAGGCTCTAAAACTCGCGGAGTCCGGAAACAGATACGCGAAGTTTCCTTATCTTCAGGCTGCAGATGTCCGGATAGGAAACTCCGGCAGGAGATCCGAAAGGGCATTTTTTTTAAATCACTCAAATGAAAATACACAGTATAGGTGACTCCATGGAAAAATAATAAAGGGCAGGTTTTTTTGGTGGTTGGTGTGAGTGTGTGTTTTATTTAAATAAGCGCGAGGAGATTGTGTGCTGGGCTACAAGGAAACTTACTTCATGGCCCTATTTTTAAAAAGAGTTAGCCAGAGGCCAGGGCACAGGAGCTGGGCCCTTGGACACTCAATGTGGGGGATCCCTGAGCTCGGTGGGGTGAGGTTACCTGGTGGGCTGCAGACCGGGGAGACCGGCCCCGGGCCGAAAAAATCTGGCCTAAAAGAAAGGCGACCCCAAGTGATTTTAATGATAAAAGGATCTGAGGCAAAGCAGCTGCATTGGAAGGGTTGGGTGATGTTACTTTTATTTTTTAAATAAGTCGCGGCTCAGCCCAGGTTGGGCCCCCCACCCACCCACCCAGGCACCTGCTGCCCGCGCCTACCAGTCTCCGCTTGGGCTTGATGAGTGGCCGGTTCTGGCCGTTCATCTTGTGGTAGAGCCCGCAGGCGTTGCACAGGTAGTGCCCAGTGCCGTCTCGCCGCCAGAGAGGGGTGGCCGTGGCCCCACAGTTGACACACTCCCGGCCTTCTGCAGGGGGGACAGGGAGATACAGCAGGCCAGCTTAACGGACAGGGTCAGGGGAGAGAGTCGGGGGCGGAGGCGCCCAGAAGGCGGCAGCGGGCTGCCCCGGGGTGACTTTGAGCTCCGACTCTGGGCAGGAAGGTTCCCCTTCCTTGGAACTCTGAGGAGGTTCCCCTGCAGGAGAGGAGTTCGGAAAGTAGCCTTAAGGCTGAAGCTCCCTGTTTAAAACCCTCTCTGGCCACTGACCCAGCTCTTCATTAAAGGATAACACTCTGAAAAAAATAATAAAATAATAAAATAAAATAAATAAAACAAAACTCTCTGTGGAAGGAAGGGAAACGGGGCAGAAGGAGGAGTGGGGCCAGGGCCCCAGGGATTCTCCGCGCTACAAAGAAAGGGTATTTACAGCAAACCTTGCCGGCGGCAGGGCGGTGGCGGGAGTCGCCCGCTCCACCGGGCTGGGCCTGGGAGGGTCCTGGCTCACTTTCTAGGTCTTCCTCTCCTCTTCTATCTCTCCCTTTGCCCCAGCTGCGTCTGCCACCTCAGGATCCTCTGCCCGCAGCTCCCACCCCGCTTCTGTTCTTCAAGCAGGGGGGATTTCCTTCTTTCTCCCCAGCTTCCCCCTTTTCCACTGAGGCCCTAGAATTCAGGTCCCCGACTCGGATCGAGGGTGGCATTCTTTAAAATAAAATCAACCATAAGCCCTTTCGTTTTTAAGCCCAGTAGACTAAGTAAGTGACCTTGGTCTTCTGTCGATGGATGGCGGGCTGTTTGGTTTTGGTTTTTGTTTTTTGTTGTTGTTACTCAAAGACCATCTGGAATTCAAATAGAATGTGTAAAACAAACTTGGGAGAAGGGGCTAATTAAAGGCAAGGTAGCCAGCCTGAGCAGAACAGGCCCCCCTCCCCAGGCGGGGCTGGGGTGGGTGCCCGAGGTGGCGGCAGCAATCAGGCAGGGTAGCCAGATGCCCTGCATCACGTAGCCCGGGAAAATGTTTCCCCATTTACTTTCAACTAAATTGTCGATGTATAGGGGCAAGGAAAGGTTCCTGGACTCAGGAGTAAAAGTTTAAAAAAATCTTCCTCTTCCTTGGTTAAAGGGATCGGGAGGTAAGCATTGACAGTAAAAGCCCGGCACTAGCCCTGGTTTCAGCTCTCTGGCCAGATTCTTAGACAAACCAGCTTGGCCCCAGCCCTCTCCTCCGGCAAAGGGGCAGAGGCACTTAGAGCTTCATCCCCTCACTCCTGCCTTCAGGCAGGGAGAATGAAGGACACGCCAGGGGGCAGGGAGCAGGAAAAAGCCCTGGGAATGTTGCTTTGGGGGAAATCTCCCAAGGAGATTGGGAAACATCGAAATCCCAAGATAGGACTGATTGAGTCGGAGAACCAGATTCCTTGAGGGTCTGGAGCACCTACGAGTGCACCCACAGCATGCACGCACACTCACAAACACACGTACACACAGCCTCACTGCTGTCACTCGAGTCTCGAATTCTCTCACACACTAAGTCAAGAGGCTGCTCACATTTTCACTTAAGATTAAGGGGAAGGGAAGGGGGAATTCCCGTTCTGTGTTCAGTCTGGCAGTGGCCAACCTTAGAAGGGAGGGTGAGGAGGGGGGAAGGGAAACGAACTTTGGGGACCCTTGGGAACAGTTAAGAAATGAACAAAAGTTTTAGGGCTCCTCCTCCCCCATGCTGGAGTCTCAAACATCTGTTGGAAGTTGTTGAGGGGATCATCGCCCATCCCCAGATCTGGAAGGGTGACATTGCCCCGTCTCCCCTATCACAGCCCTCCCCACCCCCCCACCTCCCCCACCCCACATCCCGCCTAAAGCACAAACCAACCCCACTTCCACTAAGTCACTGGCACCTGCTGTTACCTGAGCAGGAGCGTGCCTTGCTGCGCTGCTTAGGGGTGAAGCTGGAGGCAGGGCCACCCAGGAAGCCTCCGGGGTGGAAGAGTCCGCTGCTGTAGTCGTGGGCAGCGGCCGGCACATAGGATGGGTAGGTGGGGATGGGGTGGTGTGTAGCAGGCTGGGTGCCCATGGCAGCCAGGCCTGGGCGCAGGGGACTGCCGCTTTCCATCTTCATGCTATCGGTCAGTGACACCTGGTACTTGACGCCATCCTTGTCCTCCCCCCGGGCTGCGCTACCCCCTGCGGAAGAGGAGGCTGGAGAGGCAGCCCCCGTGGTGCTGGGGTCCGGAGACACTTCCTTGGGTGGAGTGGGTGGGAATCCGAAGAGGTGGGAGCCAGAGTGGGCTGCAGTGGGAGTGAGGGAGGCCACAGAGCTCCCGCTGCCTCCCCCACTCCCGCCCCCTGCCCCTGGGTACACGGAGAGGGGGCCGCCCGGGCCTCCAGCAGCTGAGGGGTGGAGTGGTGTCTTGGAAAAGGGGCTCACGGTCCAGGGATTGTGGTGGTGTGCTGCTGCGGCTGAGAGGGCAGCTTTACCCCCGTCAAGCCAGGGCAACCCTGGACTATGCAACAAGTGTGGGCGGCACATCTGGCCTCCAGTCAGGCGTGCTGCAGGAGGAAGGAGAGGGGTCAGGATGGGCAGAGGCTGAGCCTGGCCAGGACTCAGATACACAACACCACAACTCACAACCAGCAGTAACCTTCTTCCCAAAGAAAACCAGAAACATAACACCCCAACCGGCAATAATCAAGAATGTCAGTCGGGAGCTGAAGGACAAGTGGCACAGAAGGAACCCACTGGACCACCAAGGCCTGGAGGGAACCCCCACAGGCCAGCAGCAAATGGGCAGAAACCCCCTGGTGCCCAAACCCTCCCCAAGAGGCTGCTGCCCCCACCTTTCCCGCCCCAATTTTTCAGCTGCTCCAACTCCTGCGGATCTCACATCCGGGAAGCAGGCAGTCGGGGCCTCCTCCCCTCCCGCGCCGGGCTTCCCAGTCACCCACCGGCCCTGGGCTCACCGTGCGCGGGGCTGTAGGAGACGCGCGCCCGCGCGTGGGCTGGGTTGGCGTAATAGGGGTTGCCCTGCGAGTCTAGGTGGTTGAAGAAGACGTCCACCTCGTCGGGAGGCAGCAGCTGCGCGGGCTCCATGTAGTTGTGCGCCAGGCCCGGATGGTGCGAGTCGGGGTGCTGCGCATTCAGCACGGCGGGGTGCGCCATCCAGCGCGGCTGCTCCGGCGCCACCTCCATGGCCGGCGGGGGAGGCTCGGGATCTGGGCCGAGGCGGTGGCGGCGTCCCTGCGCGACGGAAGGGGGCGTGAGGGGCGCCGCCACGGCCTGACATCCCCCGAGGTCCCGCCACGCGGAGTCCCGCAGCCGCCGCGCCCCAGCCGAGCGCAGCCGAGGGACAGTCCCGGGTGGGAGGAAGGCTCAAAGCTCAAAACGAAAGGAAGGCGGAGGAGAGGGTTCAGGCGCGCACACTCGCTTGGTGACCCCCGGTCCCAGAGCCGCACGCTCGTGCGCGCCGCGTTACACTCGGGGACAAGCCCCGACAGCAGCGACCCCAGCAAACACACAGAGTCTCACTTTAAGTCACACACTCACCCCGACTCCCTTCCCTCCCGCTACATAAACACAAACACACAGACCAAAAGTTAGAGACAGACGCCTGGGCACCCACCGGGGCACACGATCCCAGCGGCACTCACATACCTACACTTGGCGCCGGATGCACACACCGACTTGGCGCCCCCCGCCCCCACACGCACACGCTGCCCCAGCGGCTGGGAGCCAGCCCCTGAGCGCACTCCCAGGCGGCGCACCAGGGCCTCCCCCGAGGCACATCAAAGCAGTGACTCGCAGCCGGCCCCGGCGGCCTTGAGCCCCGGAAGAGACCTCTCGGAGCTCGGCGCGCCCCAGGCCCCCGGCCAGCTCTCGCACCCCAAACTTACACACGCAGCGCCGCGGGGAGGGGACTGCGGCCTCGGGGGCGGGGATCAGCACCGGTCGGAGCCCCAGGAGCGGCGGGCTCAGGAACTGCGCTTCAGGCCGCTGGGCTCACGGGGTTCGAGCGGGGGACAGCGCGCGCCTCGGCCTCGGGCCCGCCCGGCTCCGGCCCCTCGGCATCCTCCGGCCGCCCTGGCGCCAGCTCGCGACTCCTGCACAGACATGAAGCGGGGGCCGTGCACGCCTAAGAAGCCCGCGCCAGCCAATCAGCGCCGCGCGCCGCCCAGCCTCCGCCCCCCATTGGCTGCGCCCGCAACTCGGGCCGCCGGACTCCCGGACTGACCCGCGGGCCTGCCCCCCTCCGCCCGCGGGCCCCCTCCCAGCGCCCTCCCGGCGGCCCCTGCTGCCAGCGCGCCCCCCCGCCCCCGCCAGGACCCTCACCCCGCTGGCCGCCTGCTGCGCCCCCTCACGCGAACGCTCCTGGATCCCCCTAACCTCAGGGCCCGCGTCCCAGTAACTAACCTCCAACGGGGGACCCCTCCCCGGGAGCACGGGGGGTGCACCCTCCGGGTGTCTGAGTGTCCTCTCCCCGGGACCCCAGCTATTCCACTCTCGGATCCCAGCTCCTTTAGCCCTGAAGCAGCTGGTTGGAGTCCCAGCTACCTACCCGGCCATTCCCTCCCCCGCCTCGGGCGCTGGCTGGGCAGGGGATTGTTGGGGGGACAGCTGAGGGGCAGCAGGCGCAAGGAGGGGAGGAACTGTGCCACACGAGCGGGCTTCTGGGTCCCGGACAACAGGCCGCTTAGGCCTGTGCTTGACCGGGTGGAGGTGGCCTGGCCGGCGGCCCCCGAGAGGGGGAGGGGGCGTCCCCTTCCCGGGCGTGGCCTTCGCAGACCAGCGGGCCGAACTGCCTGGGGCGAGGCCGCGGAGACCCGGACTGGCGCCGGCGCCGGCTCGAAGGAGACGCCTCCGGGCAAGAGGAGGCATTTCTCCCCCACCCCGGGGGTCCCTAGGGCGGCCCCTGGGGAGAGGGCGGCGGTACACTGAGAACTCCTTCCCCTAAGTCACCTGGAACTGCTCTCCACACACCTCCAGTGCAGAGACCCAGCTCTGCGGGGGAGCGGCCGAGCACAAATCGCCTTGCTCTCTCCCGTCGTACAGACGGAGGACACCGAGGCTCCAAGGGAGCCTATGGCCGACCAGGGAGGCGGAGGTGGGGGCGGGAGGGGGGCCGGAGACAAAGAACTTTGGGGGGATTGAGACAGGTGCGGGGGTAAGGGGAGTAATCGTCGCGCTGCAGCCCCTCTCCTGAGCTGAGTCTACGGCTCTCGGAGTAGGAGCCCAGAGGGATGATCCCAGGTGGGTCCGGGACCCGGGAGAGGGCGGGGGTCCGGGCCACCCCCGGGAGGGTGGGGGGAGGGGCGGCGGGATTGACAGTCGGTAATTGGGTAACTGGAGGCGGCTTCTCCGGCCGGGCGGCCCCGCCACCGCGACGCCGGGCCCCTGACGTCACCCGATTCGCCAGGAAATGAACTTTTTAATAATCCGAGGAGGGAGGAAAGCCCTCGGTCCCCTCGGCTCTGGGGGCTCCCGGCCAGGCCCAGCTCCGCGGGCGCGCCCCAGTCACCCTCTCCCAGGCCAGTTCCGGGCAGCGCCTGGGGGTGCGGGCTCGGGCCAGGGGCCTCCTGCCTCTGCCTCCGCTGTCCGATCATCTGTCCGAGGCCCTGGCTCAGGTAAAGACGCGGGGCCGAAGGCGCGGAGCCCCTCTGGCTGGGAACCAGCGCGTCCCGGCGCTTAGGGACCCTCCTGCCCCGTGCCCGCCGCGCCTCCCGCTCGGCTCCACTCGGGCGCGCGGGCCAGCCCGGGCTTCTCGGAACTCCGCTCCGCTGAAAGGAGGCCGGCGCCAGCCGGGGCCAGCGCGCCGGGGCCGGGGAGTGGGAGCGCGAGGCCGCGGCCGGGCCTCCGCGGCCGGGGCGGGCAGGTGACTGGCCTCGGTGCCTTCCGTCTCTCCTTCCCCGCAACGCGCGCTCTGGCCGCGGACTCGCTGCCTCTGTTCGTCTGTCTCTCCTCCTTGCATTTAGCTTACGATTCTTCATCAAGGCGTAAAATGCGATCGCCGGAGCCCCGAGCCTGTCTTGCGTACCTGGAGCCTAGCGCGAGCTTATCAAAGACACCGCGGCTCCGGGGACAATCCCCGGCGTCGGGCAAGGCTGCGGGACCCAGCGCAGGACGCAGCCGGCCGCTTGCCGGCCCCGGGGCATGAACGCCAGAGCCAAGCGGGAGCTTTCCGTGGGGCTGCGATCCGCAACTCGGCTCGCAGGGACGTGGCCACGCCAGGCCCTCGGGAAAACAGGTAATTCGCTTTATTTCCCCCAAAGGCATGGTTCAAATGACCCCCATTCTGGGTGGGTCTGCAGGTTTTCATCATTCGGAATTTGGCTAAAAGCTCCTCTGGGACACCCCGAAGTCCCTCTGGAGCAGCGTCTGGGCCACCGCTGGCATAGAGGTGACCAGCCAGGCCAGGCTCCTGCCTGAACAGCAGCCCCGAGCTGCCCGCTGGCCCGGCGCAGAACCGACCTCCGCTGGGGATTTAATTACCCCGCTCGGCGGCTCAGAAAATCGCCGGGCAGAGGAGCTTAGCAGGGCAGTTAAGCAGTGCTTGAGCAGGGGCCTCGGGAGATCCGCACCAGTCTCCCTTCCCGCAGTCCTGGCCTAGAGAGAGAGACAGAGAGAGAGAGAGAGAGAAAAAAAAAACGGGCGGGGGAGCTCCTCTAAGTCTCTGGAGAGCCGGGGTTGCCTTCCTCCAAAAGGCAGGCAGGCAGCTGGCTGGGCAGGAGGCCTCCGCTATAATTGAAACTCCTGCGTTGGACGCGGGACTGCTGCATTCTCTCGCAGAAACCAACCCGCCTGGGAGCAAAAAGAGGGGCTCCAGGGAGGAGAGGGCCCAGCTGGCCAGTAAAACACCCCCCACTCCAATCATGAGTGTCCGTGTGTGCCAGACAGACGCTAGCTAGGCATCTTGCCCAGTAGAAAGCGGAGACCATCCTATCACTTGTACCCAAACAAACGGCGGGGTAGGATCAGGGCTTCCCCCCAAATCGGCTAGGATTGCAGGGGGCATCCTTGCACCCGAGAAGAGCAGATTTATTGTTTAGAGCCTCAGGATTCAGAGTCTTCAGAACACCTTCAGAGGGATGCATTCCCTTTTTCATGTTTTTGTTCATTTCCAAGGGTTGTTGCTTATGCGGGTGCTGCCTTTTGCTCGCACCGAGAAGCTGTCACTTTCCTTACATAAGAAGGAGACTTCAGGAAGGACCGGGAAAGGGCAGCAGAGAAACTGAATCTTCTAACTGCCTTTTTCAAGTGGCCTGAGGTCCCCAAAGAAAGCATGGGTCCCCGCGGCTCAGGATGCTTTCTCCCGGGAGCTGGCAGCACAGGGATCCGAGGCCTGGGTCTACAGGGCCTGGCCGCCGGGGTCAGGGCTGTCTGCTGCCCAGTCTTCCCCATCCTACCCGGCCCTTCCCTCCTCACCCTTTGTTTAAACTTCCGTGGTCCCAGGTAGCCCCTCTGGGTCTGTAAGTTTGTCCTGTCTTTGTAACCTAATTCTTCCCACCTTTCCCTAGGGGCATTTAATTGGCTGGCAGTGGAGGGGGGATTCAAAGAAACCAGTTTGCTTAGGGGCTGCCTTCCTTGGGGAAATTTGTCAACTCAGCGACCTCCCAGCCCCACACTGGCAATGGGCCTTGAGGGGGGACTGAGGAGGAAGTGGGGGCTGCCTTAGCCAGAGGGGTTCAGCAGTCCCCATAGGGCAAGGCCTCAGATGTGCTCAGGCCTGCGGGCGGTGCTCCTGAGGGGTTCTGCAGCGCCGGACCAGCGTCCCCACGGCCCCTTCTGCTCATTGGGGCTCACTTCCAGCCCCCCACCTGTGAAGGCTCCCTCCCCTCTGGCCTCCATGATGGCTGTCCCACCCTATACGGTCTCCTGGGCCTTTAGGAATTGTAAAACCCGGGCCGTGGTCGAGAAGTTGCCCCACCCTGGGTCAGGAGCCTGGGGGATCGTGTTCCTCCTTATCATGTTCTAACCACCCACCTCCGAGCCTGAGGGCCGCCCCGGGAGCCTGGCTGAGACCTGCAGAATCGGGCAGCGTTTCTCCGGGCTTCCCGAAGGCCGAGGTTGGCTCGGGGTGCCGGCGGCCCCGCAGCCTGACAACTGGTAAATCCGTTTCGTTAGACGCAATTTGTTTGCAATTTGTCAGCTCGGCCGGGAAACGCTCTCCAGACGCCTGGGCAGCCGCACTGGCCCTACCTGCTTCTCCAATCCTGCCTACTCATAAACGAATCCCATCACTAGGTGCCTGTGTAGACGCGGAGCTCACCGCCAGATGTTCCCGATCCCCGGGAGACGTAGCTTTTTCCAAAACAACGAATTTCCTTCCGTGTTTTCCCGGAAAGGAGCGGTCGCCACTCCCGGGGGCCCTGAACGCCGGATCTTTCCCCTCGCGGTCGGGGCAACCTGGAGTTCAAGCCTGGCCGCGGCTGAAGGATTCTAAATGCCCGGCGTCCAGACAGACCCAGACCGCCGTCTACGCCTCCCGGCGGCAGATCCCGGAGCCCGCGGCGGCCCCATTCTTATTGAAATCCCACTAAACAGATTCCGACTGGGGCTTGGGGCAGGAGGGGAGACTTGCAGACCCGGCGCTCCCCCCCGCCCCCGCACCCACCAGGATAAAGGGCCGGGGGGCGCAGCGCGCGGGGGCGCACGCAGGAGCGAGCGGGTTAAGCCGCGCAAAGCCGGCGCACGGGACCAGTCGGCAGGTGCAGCCGCCGCTCGGCTGCCGGGCTTGGGCGCCTCCGCCGCCGTGGCCCGGAGGTGGGGGCGGCCGAGACAAAGACCCCAGCTCGGGGGCCGGGAGGTGGGGCGAGGCACTGGGGATAACCCGGGCTCGCGGCCTGTGTACGGCTGCATCCGAGAAATGGGAAAGCGAGAGGCCGGAGGCGGGCCTGCTGCCCTCAACTCCGCAAATACTCCCTCGGGATTAGGCCCCTATGACCTGGGGTTCGAGCCGCCCGCAGGACCGGGGCGAATCCCGAAGGCCACATGGCAGGGGCCACTGGGCTAGGCGGACGGCGCTTACGGGGCGGGTGGGCCAAACCTGGGGGCTGGAAGGGCCCTGGCCGGGCGGAGTTGGGGGCACTTACCGAGCGAGGTGCGGCGGGCGGCGCCCCCGGGTGGACGGGGCCGCAGCGGAGCGGGGCGCACAGCCCTGTGTGTGGCTAGGTGGGCCCACAGGACCCCGGCGGGCTGGCGGCGTCACCAGCGGGGCCCGGGCGGCGCGCCGAGTGGCCGCATGGTGCGCGGCGGGCGCTTTTGTTCGCCCGGTGGCCGACGGGGGCGGCTGGGGTGGGGGCGAAGGCGGCCAGGAGGTAGAGGCTGGAGCGGCGAGCCGGCGGCGCTGGCCTTGTTACCTCCCTCTCGCTCCCGCTACCTCTCCCTCCCCTCTCCCGGCCGCAGCGGCTGCTGCTTTTTATTTCGACAGCACTTTGAGGGGGCGGGAGCGCCGCAGGGGGGCAGGAGGGTGCCCTGAGCTCTGCGCCCCGTTTCCCTGGTCCAGCCGACGGGCGGCAGGCCTAGGGCCTGGAGGCACTCAAGGCGCAACATCCTACTCGCCCATACTCCAGACTACTCCCGCCCTCGCAGGGGCGCACAAATGAGCACCCCTGCTCTCAAGGGTGTATGTTTGGAAAGTCCGGGACATCTTTCTGGAGACTCTCCCCGGGGACCCTCACGAACCGTGGCCACAAGCGCGCACACACGTACACAGCTGCCTGCTCCTCCTTCTCCAACCCGCTTCCAATAGCGCTCATGCACGCACACATGTGTGCACACGCGTTAGCGCACACAGCTGTGGCTGCGTGGACATCCTCAGCCAGGAGATGTGGATCACACTGGCATGCACACGTGCTCACACCCAAATGTAGCTTGAGAATCTGGTATGAGTGGCGAGTGGTGCTCGCGCCAGGGCGTGCGTGTGCGCGGGCACGCGCGCGCGCGCGCGCACACACACACACACACGCACACACACCTCCCTTACTTCCAGGCTGATTCGGCTAAATGTAGACACATAGCCTCTCTCTTCCTCAAGTATACTCCGACTCGAATTCCTCAACTCCAGAGCAGACCAGAGCATTTCAGGAGTGGAGCAAGAGGCAGGTCCCTGGCTCATCCCCAAGGAACCCCTCTCACTGTAGGGAGCTAGGGAGTAGAGGGCTTGTCTTTGGAAGGCTAGGCAGAGGAGTTGGGGTGTGAGAGTCTTCAGTCAAGATTGCTTTTGGGTTTGTGAGCTAGGGGAATCTGGTCCTTGAACTTCCAAAGTCTGTACCTCAAAATTCACCTCCACAGCACAGTGGGAGGAGTGGGGGGGGGTGGTTAGTGGTGCTGGTCCCATTCCAGCTGCCCAGGGAGTGAGTAAGTGGCCTGGGGATCTTGGGCCCAAAGAGAAAGTGCTTTGCTTTGGAAGGATTGGAAGTCCCTGGTCCTGGGAAAACTAGTGTGTGTCCCAGAGAGGAGTATCCAGCCCCCCATCTCTGTGGGCATCTTCTATCTGTGGGTCTTTCTTTGATGCTGATAGTGACTGCATTGCATATGTATTTGCTGTGTGCATGCAGGAGAATATCTATCCTTAGTGCCCCTGTGTGTCTGTGTGCGTTTGTGAGCACATGGGAAGTCTGCAAAACTGAGTGTATTCGTATGCCCATTTCTTCTTGTGGGTCCTTGAGAGTTTGTATATTGAGAATCTGTGTTTTGTGGGTCCCTGAGAGAGACCCTTGTGTATTATATGTGGCAGTTTCAGCGCATGACCCTATTAGTGCCTGTGGGAGAGGGTCTCTGTGAAACTGGATGTGTGTCCCCTGTGGCTGTGTATCTGTGAGATCATTGTGTCCATGAATCATATGATGGGAAGTGGGTATTTCCAAGTATTTATTTATAAGTTGGTGTGTGTCCCTATGTGGGTCAGTAGCAGTGTGTGTCTTGGTATCCTGTGTCTATGAATTGGTGTGTGTATGTGTGTGTGTGTGTGTGTGTCTTTACCAGCACTGGGTATTGGGTGTGTATCATTGTATCTTCAAACAGATTATGGGAGGATGGACAGTGTAGAGTGTAACCAAGTATGTCTGCGTAACTGTGTATAGCTCCATGTATGAACCGATATGTGTTGGGTGTTTGTGTCTGTTTACCTAGGGTGCGGGCATCTGCGTGTATGAATCTGTCTTTGAACTATGTCTGTTTCTCTACCCAGTTGTCTGGGGAGGAGTGTGTTCCTGGGTGACACACAGTATGTGTGTCTTCCCAGATCACCCACCATCCCTAACTGGCAGGGCAGGCGGCCAGTGGAGCTCCGGGGTGCCATTCGAAGGCACTGTCTGTCTGTGGGAGGGGGAGATGAACTGATAAGGCTTATCTGCCGACACCAGCGCCATGCTGAATAACTGCTCTAATGAGGTGGCCGCGCTGGGACCACCCGCTCCCAAGGCTCCCAGCCTGAGTGGGGAGGGGCATGGGGGAGCCAGGGCTGGGGCACAAGAGCAGATCCCACAAACCCAGCAGGGCCTGAGTGTCTAGTGGGCCTTTTCTAGTTCTCTTATTTTTTCAGAGGGGGGTTCCAGGTCTTACAGCTCCACTCCACCTGTCATCTCTCTGCGGGACTGGGCTGGGCTGGGCTGGGCTGGGCTGGCGGGAGCCAGCTGGAGCCTCCCAGCCTCTGGTCTGCAGTCAGGAACACAGCCTTAAGAGGGAACGGGGTATGAGACCCATTGATGCGAGGCCCTCTAGGGTAGGGGTAGATTGAGAGACACGGAGGCCCAGAAATGGAAAGACCCAGACAGAAAGAGAACGGGGACGAGACAGGGAGACCCAAGAACAGATTTTAAAAAGTAACTGCCATAGAGGGGCAGAGACACCAGTAGGAGGGGTGGGTTGAGGACGTGCAGGAACAGACAAAAACAAACAACTTAAAAGTGGCAGAGTCAGAGACAAGGGAAGAAAAGCGGCGAAAGTGTTAACCAGAGAGAGACATGGACAGAGAGACAAGGGAGAGATACAGAGGAGAGGGAGAGGAAAACAAAGCAAAAATAGATGAGAAGACAGAAGGGAGCAGGGGCAGGCTCTGAGAGCAGTGAGAGAAGAGGGAAGGCAGTCAGGGGACAAGTGTGGACGCGGAAAGAGAGGCTGGACGGGATGGACAGATGGACGGAGGGGCCGGGGCAGTGCCGCGCACCCGCGCGAAGGAGCGCTGGAGGCCGCTGGCGGGGCTGCGGGGCGGAGGGCGTGAGCGCAGAGCCCGCGGGCCGGGCGGGGCACCGAGGCGCGGGCGGCGGCGGGCAGGGGGGTCCGCGTGGGGCTGCGCCGCTGTCCGGGGTAATTTTTCATCTCGGCCGGCTAATCTTTGTTCCCGGCGAAGATAATGAATAGCCAATCGTTATCTGCCCGGCTCCCGGAGGCTGCCCGAGAATGGGGTTGTACAGGGCTGGGAATTGTTTCCAAAGTGCCGCGGAATAAATGGTGTTCCTTATCTCTGCCTTCCAGATTATCGGAGCCCTTTCAGAGCGCGCACAACAAATGCGCCCGCCATCGAATGCATCATTTACCACCGCAGATCCGCGCGCTGATGGGCAGGCAGATAGCCGTCCGCGGGGGGCACGCCGGGCGCCCTGTGCCCCGCCGCCAGCCCGCTTGCCCGCCTGCCGGGGGCACCCGCGTGTGAGCCCTCGGGTGTGCCCGGCATGTTTGGATGGACATTCTCGCGTGTGCCAGTGTGGACGGGCACCGAACAAGAAAGGGCACTGGAGTGCATGCAGGTGTGTCAAAGAAGCGTGCTAAAGAAAGTGCAGGTGTGCAAGCCCACGCCCAAACACGGGGCGGGCGTGTGTGCTGTGAGTGCCCAGAGAGGGCCCAGCTGAGGCTGTTTGAGGGCGCACAGAGGAAGGGATATTGCCCGTGTGTAGGCATGCATGTTACTCGGGGTGGGTAGACACGTGAAGGGGTGGGTGTGCAAATCCGTGTGTGCAAATGTGGGTGAGCTTATCGTGAGTGCCTCATTGTACCTGCCCAGGCTGTTCAGGAGTGCACACAGGAGGTGGTGTCCTCTGCCACCGGGGAGCGTGTCTACCTTTAGATTCAGCCATGGGTGTGTTACTCTGCTGAGTGTGGTGTGTCTGCAGGTGTCCCACCCCACTCGGTGTCCGTAAGCGTGTATCCACGCATACCCGTGAGCGCCAGGAGTGAATGAGTGTGCAGCTGTCCGCGTTCACCCCGGTGTGCGCCTTCGGGGTGCACGGGTCTGCGTCAGGGGGGTCGCGGTGTGTTGAGTTTCTGCAGGGGGGGGCGGTCGTCGGGGCTTGTCCCTGCGCCTGCCGGTGTAGGCTCAGGACACGCGAGCTGGGACCCCTCTCCAGCTTGGGAAGCGGCAGCCAGCGGGGAGAGAAGGGTGTGTGCGGGTGTGAGAGGCGCCACAGTAGGAGGAAGTGACAGAAAACGGGGTGTGCGGGCGTGCAAGGAAGAGGGTCCTCCGAGGAATTTGGGGACACCCAGGGGCCCGCACCCGCCTCCGCAGGCGCGCCCTGCTAGGGGCCCCAGGGCGCCCGAGGAGAGAGCGCCGAGCCCCGCCGCCTGAGGTCTCCGCGCCGTGAGCGACACGCGCCGCCGACAAAGGCTGTATTTTTCCAGGCTCGCGCCCCGCCCGCGCGCGCGATGGTCCCCATGGCGACGCAGATAGCGCCGCAGCCATTTTCCCTATCTCCCCGGAGTCTATTATACGGCGGGATTAGCTCATCTCTAGGCAGGTCAAACCCAAAGTCACACAACCTGCAGCGCGGGCCCCGCCCCTCCCCCCGCCGGGGTCCGGTCCCGGCCCCGCGACCCCCGAGCGGCGGCCCTTGCGCAGGCGCCGAGCGCCACCTGGCGGCCGCCGGTGCCCGAGCGGGGTCCCCGGAGCCGGCCGCGGGAGCCCAAGTCTCCAGAAGGGCTCGGGCAGGGGTCCTTTCTCCAGGAGGCGGACCCTCCAGAAGCAGGGGCTTTGTTATGTCACTGCCCTGTCCGCAGGGCTGGGCTGACATCCCGCGGATGCTCCATAAGAGTTTTGTGAAAGGATAGATGGATGGCAGGAAATTATGGACCTAGCACACTGCCAGAGGTCACCCAGCTTAGTTGGCAATAAGTCCTTTCTTAGACTGTGTCCACTGAATTTAGTATAAAAGCCAAACTCCTCTGGAACCCGTAACAGCCTCTGCTGGTCATTCAGACCTGTTTTCTCTCTTTCTTGCTCCAGCTACAGGGGCGTTCCCTCTGTTCTTTGAACAAGCCAAAACATTCCCACCCCAGGGCCTTTGTGTCTGCTGTTCCCTCTACCCAGAGTGTGTGCTGCCTCTGCTCAAATGTCACCCCTCAGAGAAAAACTGAGCCTTCAGATTTTTCTTGGTCTGTACCATATATTTCTTTTCTAGTGAGTACTTAGCATGATGTAAAATAGTCTCCTCTCTGTATATACAACTTGCCAGCTCTCCTGTCCTGCAGAAAGGGAGTCTGTTTTGTTCCCCAGCAATAGCCCAGGGGCTGGAATCTCCAGCGACAACTGGTCTGGCATCAGGCGCAAGTTTGGGAACAAGCGAATGAGGACAAGAGGAGGCCAGAGCAAGTGGGCCAGACTAGGCCCTGCTATCATTATCATCTCTCCTTATTGTTGGACCATTCCCCTCTACCCTCCCCCTGTGTTCTGCTCACCCGAGCATCAGGACGCCTGGCTCCACCAATCTGCCCCATCGGCAAGTCCAGAGAGGCTTGGGAATTAAGGGAGAGAGGATCACCGAGCAAGGTGCGCCTTCCTTGCTTGTTGGGGCAGGGAACACATCTCACCCTGTGTTCTCAGGGAGCCATGGCCTCTCCAGGAAAGCCCGGGCCACCGGGTGAGACTTCACTCAAAATACAAGATAATTATGCCCGAGTTGTCATGAGGTGGTGATGATTAATTGCTTATGCGTGGAGCATGGACAGTGAAGTAAGTAGAACCAGAGAAGGCCACAGCCCCACTGGGCTTCCAGGTGGGAGTCTAGCCAGCCTGTCTGCAGGCTGGAAGGGGCAAATCAGACACGAGGCTAAGTCTCACCCTGCTCAGGTGCACTTGAGACAAACCCTGCAAGAGGCTTTGCCCAAAGATTCAGAGAATTAGCTCCCTGTTCCCTCAGAAGTGCCCTCCCTGGAGAGGATTTTGGGTTAAGGCAGGGCTTTGGGCCAGGACTCCCCTCCCACCCCCCCAGCATACACACTCACCCCTCTTCTTGCTGGGTGGCCTCAGGCAAGATGTTTTCCTTCGCTGAGCCTCAGGTCTGCTTCTGCAAACCTCCCTCCAGGGTTATGTGAATTACTCATAAGCGTGTATTTAAAAAGAGTTTTGTAATCCAGGCCTTGAAAACTGGCAATCCAGGGGCAGCCCAGGTGGCTCAGCGGTTTAGCGCCACCTTCAGCCCAGGGCCTGATCCTGGAGACCCTGGAATGAGTCCCACGTCCGGCTCCCTGCATGGAGCCTGCTTTTCCCTCTGCCTGTGTCTCTGCCTCTCCTCTCTCTGTCTCTCATGAATAAATAAATAAAATCTTAAAAAAAAAAAAAAAGAAAGAAAGAAAAGAAAACTGGCAATCCAAGTCTCAGGGACCCATGCAGTGACTCATTGTCACCAACATATCTTTTTTTTTTTTTTGAAATAAAAAAAAATACTTTAAAATATTTAACATATTATTAAAATATTTAATAATTAAATTTAAATATTAATTTATTTAATATTTAATATTTAAAATATTTAAAATATTTAAACACTTTAAAATAATGTGTTTGGCCATAGTGTTTTGGACTCCGGGTATAGAGTATCGACTAAAACATCCATGGTACCTATCCACAGGGAACAGTCAGACATAACTACACAGAGTAATACATCATCACAAATTGTGATGGGAACTCTGAGGGGCAAAGAACATATATTTACAAATATTGAATGCAAGTATATTCGCAGCGACCTCCTCTGGGTCAGGTCCTATGCCGAGAGGTGGAGGCATAGAATGAAACCAGATATAGTCACCTTGTGCAGACAACTCACAGGGTGGTGGAGATACAGGCACATTAAGAGATCCTGTTCATTCCAACCTATAAGAATTGAAAACACAGGGTGCTTGGGGGAGAGGCACTTATCCTAGTCTGAGAGCATAAGATATAAAGAGTCCCTACAAATTAATAAGACAAAAATATGAGGAAAAATAGGCCAAGGGTATGAACAGAAAGTTTACAGAAAAGGAACTAGAAATGGGGCAGCCCGGGTGGCTCAGGGGTTTAGTGCCTGCCTTCGGTCCAGGGCGTGATCCTGGAGACCCGGGATCGAGTCGGGCTCCCTGCATGGGGCCTGCTTCTCCCTCTGCCTGTGTCTCTGCCTCTCTCTCTCTCTCTCATGAATAAATAAATAAAATCTTTAAAAAAAAAAAAAAAGGAACTAGAAATGGCTCTTAGGTTGATAAAAACATGCTCAGTCTCACTCAGAAATGAAAATTTAAAACACATTGAAAGATTTGGGAAGAGAAATATTCTAAAATCAGATTGTGGTGATGGTTGCAACTTCATAAATTTGCTAAAATTTACGAAATGTACATTTAAAATGAATAAACTCTATGGTGTAAATTATACCACATAATGCTGTTTGAAAATAAATCCTAAAACACTTTGAGATACCATCTCATATCTATCAGTATTAGCCATATCAAAACATTTGATTACATATTATGTTCCTAAGGAGTGGGGAGACAGGCTGGTGGGAGCATCAACTGATGCCCTTTTGGAGTAGGACAGGCAATGTAACACTATCATATTTACAAACACATGTATGCTTTGAACCAATGATTCCATTTATGGGGTATAGATATGCCCTTACACTTGTGAAATTTGTAAGGACATTCACTGTAGCTTTATACTTTGTGGCAAATAATTAGAAACAAAAGATGTTTGTGTAAAAGAGATGGTAAAAGTATTGTCATCCGACCAAAAAATAGAATAGTTGTGCTGCTATTGTGGGAGAAAAAGAAGAAAAAGAGAGAGGAAGGAAGGAAAAAAAGAAGGAAGGAAGGAAGGAAGGAAGGAAGGAAGGAAGGAAGGAAGGAAGGAAGGAAGGAAGGAAGGAAGGAGAAGTAAGGATATTGAGTGATCCCCAAATAGATTTAGCAGAAAACTAAAAGTGCACAAAAGTAAGTGTGGTGTGCTACCATTTGATTGCAAACGAAGATAGGAGAGAAGATGTTTGTGTACATATTTATAGACTTTCTCTGGATGGAAAACAGAAGAAATCATTAACAATTGCTGGCACACACAAAAGGACAGAGGTGTGGGTGGCTGGGGTTAGGGATCAGAGAGGACTTTCTACTGTGTAAGCTTCGGTTACTGTTGAAACTCCACAGATGGATAGAGATACAGAGATTGAGATAGAGATAGATATACACAGTCACACATACTCACATGTATATCCCATACAAAAAAGTAAAGATTAATAAAAACCCTAAAGATTAAAACCAAAATGGAAAAAAATTTCGTTAAAAAATATAAAGATGGGGATCCCTGGGTGGCGCAGTGGTTTGGCGCCTGCCTTTGGCCCAGGGCGCCATCCTGGAGTCCCGGGATCGAATCCCACGTCGGGCTCCCGGGGCATGGAGCCTGCTTCTCCCTCTGCCTGTGTCTCTGCCTCTCTCTCTCTCTCTCTGTGTGACTATCATAAATAAATAAAGAAAAAAATATTAACAAAATATAAAGATGAAGAAGAACAGAACCTTGCAAGAAGAGTTGGAACAGAAGTTTCCCATCACTGACTAGAATGTAGAGAAAAAAAAATTCTCCTGCCCTCTTGACCAAAGTGTAAACTGGTATTCAGTATTTTGCAGGGTAATTTGGTTGCACCTAGAGAGTTGAAGATAGAAATGCCACGCAACCCAGCAAGTCCTCTTCTAGCCATATGAGAGATCTCACACATGAACAAAAGAGACGTGGGCAAGGATAGTCATGGGGCATTATTGAAAGCGAGAGAGAGAAAGAAAAAAAATTTTTTAAAGAAACTTTGGGGCACTTGGATGGCTCAGTCCGTGAAGTGCCTGCCTTCAGCTCAGGTCAGGTCCCAGGGTCCTGGGATGGAGCCCCGAGTCCTGCTCCCTGCTCGGTGGGGAGTCTGCTTCTCCCTCTCCCTCTCTTTCCCCTACTTGTGCTCTCTCTCTCTCTCTCACTCATTCTCTCTCTCAAATAAAATCTTTTTTTAAAAAAAAATCATTAAAAGAAAGAAAGAAACTTTGAATGCAAACTAAGGGCCCATCTTGAGGGTATTGGATAAACAGTGGAAAGCTCTTTGAATGGAGTGCCGTGCTGCAGTCACATTGTATGGGCAGGTACAAGGCAAGTAATGTCTTTGTCAAAGAAAGAAATGGCATAATTTTAGACACAAAACAGTTCTGTATATTGTTTATGGAAATGAGGCATATGAAGTAAAAGTCTAAAGGCGTAATGGAATTGAATCTTCTGGAAGCCTGAAAAATAAGAGCAAGTCATGCCATGTTCCTGGATGGAAAAACTTAATGCCATAAAATGTCGATTCCTCCACAGTTTCTAAATGCAAATTAAATGTGTTTAGGGTGATTTAAAAACCTAGGTAAAATGGACCTCAAAGATCGCATGGCAAAATAAATGCCCAGGAATAACCAAGGAGAATTGGAAAAAGAACGACACGGGGTTTTCACCTTACCAAAAATAAGAACATACTGTAAAGCTGCTATAATCAAATCAACATGGTGTTGGCATAAGAATAGACCATGGGGAAGAAGAGAGAACCCAGAAATAGGTTCCGGTGTGTGGAAGAGTATATAATACTTGACAAAAGTAGTATTTCAAGGCAGTGGGGGAGGGTAGATCGTGAAATACTTGGTGCTGGCACAGGAAGAAAATAAAATTGACCCCTCATATATCCAAATAAATTCCAGATGGATTACGAATTTTAATGTGAAAAATAAATGACTTGCAAAGAAACCCTCAGAGGTGACACTTGAGAGCTAGCCAGAGGAGCAGCACGTGCAAAGACAGGAGGGTGAAAGGATCCAGCATGTTCTGGAGAAAGCAGCCACTCAGAATGGCTGGGGTGTAGGGGGAGGCCCAGGTGCATGGCAAGCCTCCCCAAAGCCAGGTCACATCCATTACCATGTTCTGAATTGTTTGTCACATCTCTTCATACCTGTGCTATTTTGTTAATCTTTTTACTTTAAATCAATTTCTGTCTTTATAAACCAAATTGTTTCTATTTTTTAAAGATTTTATTTATTTATTCATGAGAGACACAGGGAGAGGCAGAGACACAGGCAGAGGGAAAAGCAGGCTCCTTGCGGGGAACCTGATGTGGGACCTGATCCCAGGACCCTGGGATCACGCCCTGAGCTGAAGGCAGACGCTCAACCACTGAGCCACTCAGGGATCCCACCAAATTGTTTCTAAAAGGTAAATTTCTATTACTGGCAGGATCATGGGTTCAATGGGCTCATTATATATTTTCTGAATCATGTAGAAATAGTCTATTAAGATGAAGAAATAAAAAGTCTGGAATTTCCCTGGTAGGATGGGTTAAGTTTACTTTTGGAAATTACTCTGCCACCTTGTGGGCAGGAGGGACTAACTGGAGGGGTGTAATGGGGA
Source organism: Canis aureus (assembly GCF_053574225.1). Lineage (NCBI taxonomy): Eukaryota > Metazoa > Chordata > Mammalia > Carnivora > Canidae > Canis > Canis aureus. Next base: position 3,528,628 of record NC_135629.1, read on the forward strand.
AGGAGCGAGCAGGGAAGTGGCCACAATGACAATCCCTAGAAGATAGTCAGGTGTAAGCCAGGGTCCGCCACATCCTTCCCTCTCCCGCTCCCTCTCCCACACCCACTTTCAATGTGTCATTCCCAAATCTGACCACCTCCTGGCATCAACACAGCTACTGCCTCCCCATCATTTCGTGCAGATTATTGGACTAGCTTCCTCAGTGGAAGTCCCTCAGTTTCCTTCTGTCCATTCAGAAACACAGCAGCCAGAGGGATCCTGTGGAAGTATAAGTCAGACCCTGTCCCTGCTCCACTTCACACCTACTCAGGGCTCCTGCCTCACTCAGAGGAACCCACACCATCAGTTCCCTCTTTGTCTCTCTCACCTCATTCCCTTGGTAGGCTCAAGTCTAGTCCAAATGGCTTCCTTGCTGTCTCTCAAATATATCTGGCACATGCCTGCCGGAGGACATTTGCACCTGTTGTTTCTTGTACCCAATTATCCACATGGCTTCTTCCCTTACTTTGGGTCTCTGCCCAAATGTTGCCTTTCCCGAGAGGCTTTCCTGGAAAGGGTCAAGCCAGCTGTGGGTGACAGCCAGGGTACAGATGGGTGCTAGAGGCACTGCAAGCTCTATCAGCATCTGGACATATAGGCATCCCTGAAGCCTGGGGTTAAGGCCAACCCTCCCCCCGGACTCCTAAACCCCTGTGCCTAAAGCCGATACATGTCCCTGACTTTCGAGTTACATGAGCCAATAATACAGCCCCTCTCGTGTTTCTCCTTTAGCCAGTCTGAAGTGGGTTTTTTGTCTCCCACAACTAAAGAGTCTTGGTAATTCAAGTTGTGATAGATTAAAGTTGACCACAAATTCTCTGTTACTGAGAGAGATGTCCCCTTCCCTGGAGTCTGGGGTGGTCTCTGTGACTACTTGACAAGAGAAGATGGTGGAAGGGACACTACATTTCCAATTCCAGGGCTTCAATTATTAGCTTCCACCTCTTGTCTCTTGAAACCCTCTCCATGGGAGTCCTGAGCTACCAGGTAAAAAGTCCAGCTACCCTGAGGTCAGGCCATGAAGAAGCTCTAGCTAGCCAAGTGGAGAGACTGCATGCTGAGAACGAGTCACCAATGTTTGAACCGTCCTGGCTGAAGCTCCAGATGTCATGGAGCAGATAGGGGCAGCCCAGGTGGCTCGGCGGTTTAGCGCCGCCTTCAGCCCAGGCCCTGATCCTGGAGTCCCACATCGGGCTCCCTGCAGGGAGCCTTCCTCTCCCTCTGCCTGTGTCTCTGCCTCTCTCTCTCTGTCTCTCATGAATGAATAAATAACATCTTAAAACAAATTCCTGACCCAAGTTTTGTGGGATACAGTATGTTTTAAGCCACTACAATTCAGGGTAGTTTTTCGATTAAAAAAAAAAAAGATTTTATTTATTTATTTGTCAGAGAGAGAGAGTGTGAGCACAAGCAGGAGGAGCTGCAGGCAGGAGGAGAAGTAGGCTCCCTGCTGAGCAAGGAGCCTGATGGGAGACTTGATCCCAGAACCCTGGGATCATGACCTGACCAGACCTTAATGGACTGAGCCACCCAGGCATCCCACAGGATAGTTTTTAAAAATGCGGCAATAGATAAATAGATAACAATAGTTATCTGCAAAGAGCCACATACAATTACTGGATTGAGAAGCAAGACAGAGAGGCAATGCTGCCAAGGCGCATCGGATGGGCTTATTTCCTTGGGAATCCTTACAGCAGTCGGGACGGGTATGAGACACACAGCGGAAAGAGTCTTGGCAGCAGATGGCAATGCTAATAAAGAGATGGGTGCTGGTCATGGGCAAAGTTCTCCACAGCATCAAAGGATTGGGATATATCCACACCCGAAGTAACAACACACCTGAAAGCAACCCAATCTAACGATCCTCCCAGGAGGGAGGAGAAAGGAGAAAGGAGAAAGGAATCGTATCATAGCCACACAGTGGAGTATGGACAGCCGTGAACATAGAGGACAATACCACGCATCAATGTGGAGGAGCCTTGCCAATGACACTGTGAGAGAAGGAAGTCACAGAAGAGCACATACGTAAGTTCCATGTAGATAGTGTTTTAAAACAGGAGAGATACTTTGGACAGTCTATGCTTTTGCACATATGTTTGTGCACAGGGCCATGAATCAAAACTGGGGTACTCAGCCCTCTGTGGATGACCTAAGGGATCTTCCAAGAGTGGTGTTTTTGCCCCTTGAGCAGGTCACAGCAGGTGCATGGGTCCTGTGCCTGCATGACATGCACCCCCTGCCAGGGGCTGGGAGGCACAGAGGATGTCCCAGCTCCTGCTATGACACCGAGCTCCAGAAATGGTAGCTATTATTACTGTCATTAGTAGATGCACTTCACCTTACAGGTGGACAGGGCTGCGAGGAGGGAAGCAGGCTGCACAAAGGCAAGCGGCCTGTGGGTAACAAAGCTGGGATTGGGAGCCAGGCCTCCTGGCTATTTCCACCCTTCAAAGGTGCAACTTAATAATCTATACTTTTCTTTTCTTTTTTAAATTTTATTTATTTATTTATTTGTCAGAGGGAGAGAGAGAGACAGCACAAGCAGGGGGAACAGCAGGCGGACTGAGAAACAGGCTCCCCACTGAGCAGGGAGCCCAATGCAGGGCTCCAACCCAGAACACACAGTATCATGACCTGAACCGAAGGCAAAGACTTTTTTTTTTTTTAATTTTTTATTTATTTATGATAGTCACACACAGAGAGAGAGAGAGAGAGGCAGAGACACAGGCAGAGGGAGAAGCAGGCTCCATGCACCAGGAGCCCGACGTGGGATTCGATCCCGGGTCTCCAGGACTGCGCCCTGGGCCAAAGGCAGGCGCCAAACCGCTGCGCCACCCAGGGATCCCCCGAAGGCAAAGACTTAACTGACTGAGCACCCCCCAGGTGCCCCAGTCTATACTTTTTCAAGTCTGCCCAGGACTTCTGGGGATAATTGTCCTCTCAGACAAGAGAGAAACATGAGGAGGATCGTCATCGTCCCCTTCTCCCTGTTATGGGCTGCATTGAGTCTCCCCTAAATTCATATATTAAGATCCTAACCTGGGATCCCTGGGTGGCTCAGCGGTTTGGTGCCTGCCTTCAGCCCAGGGCCTGATCCTACAGACCTGGGATTGAGTCCCACATCGGGCTCCCTGCATGGAGCCTGCTTCTCCCTCTGCCTGTGTCTCTGCCTCTCTCTCTGTGTCTTTCATGAATAAATAAATAAAATCTTTAAATTAAAAAAAAAAAAAGATCCTAACCTCCAGGGACTCAGACATGATTGTATTTGGAAACAGGGCCTTTGAAGAGGTGATTGAGGTGAAATGAGGTCATATGAGTTCTCCCTAATGCATTCTGACAAGGTCCTTATAACAAGAAAAGATTAGGATCCAGACACGCACAGAGGAACACCTACGCGAGGGCACAGGGAGAAGGTGGCCATCTGCACACCAGAGAGAAGCCTCAATGACAACAGCCCTGCTGACACCTGGATATCAGGCTTCAGGCCTCCAGAACAGTAAGAAAATAAATATCTGTTGTTGAAGCTGCCTGGCCTGTGGTGCCTGTTATGGCAGCCTTAGAAAACAAATACACACTCTTTGAACCAACTTGTGTTAGGACATGACATGTGGGCGTGGGCAGCTGCCTGGGGGACATGGTGAGGATGCTGAGCAGAAAGACAAGAAGAGTCTGGGTCCCTGATAATTTCACCAAGCTGCTGTGCCATGTCCAGAACTCCCACTGCAGACTACTTGTTCTCTGAAGAAATTGAAGGTTTGTGTTTCCTGAGCCACTAGTAGTTGTCTTAAAAGTATCCTGAGAAGCCCAAATCTCCACCTGCATGGAGAACAGTAGGCTAGCTGTGGAGCTCTATCCCACTGAGGCTCTTGGTCTTCTGGCAGATTCTACTCCCGGGGAGGTCAAAGACGCCAAGCTACATTCAAATATCATCTCCTGGGGGCAGCTGAGTGGCTCAGTGGTTGAGTGTGTGCTTCTGGCTCAGTCATGATCCCGGAGTCCTGGGATCAAGTCCCACATCAGGTTCCCCACAGGCAGCCTGCTTCTCCCTCTGCCTGTGTCTCTGCCTCCCTCTCTGTGTCTCTCATGAATAAATAATCTTTTTTTTTAATCATGTCTTGGACAAAAGGGACCCAACAACATGTAATCCTCCACTGGATCCTAGACCAGGACAGAAATAGCTCTTAAAGGATACTCCTGGGCCGCAGATCTTTCAGTCCAAGAACCTAGTCCCTTTGTTTTGGTAAAACCACCTTTTTTGAACTGAAGACCTCTTAAGAATTCTTTCTTGGACATCAGCTCCGAGTCCACCACTTCAACCCATACCAAAAGCAAGAAGAAAAACTAGGAGCTAAGGTATTTCATGCACGGGGTTTGTAAAGAAGGAGATAACTGTCGCTATTCGCATGATCTCTCTGACAGTCCTTATGGTGTAGTGTGCAAGTATTTTCAGCGAGGATACTGTATTTACAGAGACCGCTGCAGATATGAACATAGCAAGCCATTGAAACAGGAAGAAGTGACTGCTGCAGATCTAACTGCAAAATCATCTCTTGCTGCTTCCTCAAGTCTCTCATCGGGAGTTGGACCAGTTGTTGAAATGAATATGGGCGAAGCAGAGTCCAGAAATTCAAACTTTGCTACTGTCGGCGCAGGTTCAGAAGACTGGGTGAATGCCATTGAGTTTGTTCCCGGGCAGCCCTACTGTGGCCGTACTGCCCCTTCCTGCACTGAAGCACCCCCACAGGGCTCTGTGACCAAGGAAGAATCCGAGAAAGAACAGACAGCAGTGGAAACCAAGAAGCAGCTTTGCCCCTATGCTGCAGTGGGAGAGTACCGGTATGGGGAGAACTGTGTATATCTCCACGGAGACTCGTGTGACATGTGTGGGCTGCAGGTCCTCCATCCAATGGATGCCGCCCAGAGATCACAACATATAAAATCTTGCATTGAGGCCCATGAGAAGGACATGGAGCTCTCATTTGCTGTCCAGCGCAGTAAGGACATGGTGTGTGGGATCTGCATGGAGGTGGTCTATGAGAAAGCCAACCCCAGTGAGCGTCGCTTTGGGATTCTCTCCAACTGCAACCACACTTACTGTCTCAGGTGTATTCGCAAGTGGAGGAGTGCTAAGCAATTTGAGAGCAAGATCATAAAGTCCTGCCCCGAATGCCGGATCACATCTAACTTTGTCATCCCAAGTGAGTACTGGGTGGAGGAGAAAGAAGAGAAGCAGAAACTCATTCAGAAATACAAGGAGGCAATGAGCAACAAGGCGTGCATTTTGATGAAGGACGTGGGAGCTGCCCATTTGGAGGGAACTGTTTTTACAAGCATGTGTACCCTGATGGCCGTAGAGAGGAGCCACAGAGACAGAAAGTGGTAACATCAAGCAGATACTGGGCCCAACGAAGGAACCACTTCTGGGAGCTCATTGAGGAAAGAGAGAACAGCAACCCCTTTGACAACGAAGAAGAGGAGGTTGTCACCTTTGAGCTGGGTGAGATGTTGCTTATGCTTTTGGCTGCAGGTGGGGACTACGACCTGACAGACTCTGAAGACGAGTGGGACTTGTTTCATGATGAGCTGGAAGATTTTTATGACTTGGATCTATAGCAGCTTTGCGTGGCGTGTGAACTGGTCTGCTGAGCCTCAGACAGTAGCTGTCCCCTGTGCTGGTGTGGCAGTGCCCGTGTCTCTCCTAGGAAGGCCTATCAACTCCAGGTGCTGTCGTGATTATTTTTACCCAGGGCCTGTCTTCTCAATCCCTCACCTTCCCCCAAGGAGTGTGTCGTTTTTCTCTGTTTAAAAAAAAGTTACAAAAATAAAAAAATAAAAAAATAAATAAAGGATACTCCTGAAACAATTGATGACATTTGAATATGGTTGTGGGATTAGAGAACAGTCTTGTCCTGTATCATATTGTCCGGATTTTGATTAAGTGTTTTGTGTTTATGTTAAGAAAATATTCTTGGTCTTAGGACACACACATTGAAATATATAATAGGAAAGGGGCATCAGGTCTCCAACAAACTCTCAAATGGTTCAGAAAATCCACATATGTATATGTCCATGGTAATACAGAACGATGGATAAAGCAAAAGGGGCAAGATGTAAACAATTGGTAAATCTAGGTAAAGAGTATATGGGAAATTATATTAAAGATAAGAGTTCTCCAATATGAAAAAAAATCTCTTCTATAAAAATAGCCCCCTAACCTCTCCCTCCCAGCACAGCCTCTCCCCACTTATGAAATATCCTGGTCCATGCCTCTGGTTCTTATCTGTCTGCTCCACTTAGAATCAAACCATCAAAGACCATATATTTCCACAGATATATATCCTCAAGCACACACTTTAGGTGTTCATTTAATTGTATATGTTTAAGATAAAAGGGAATTCATTAGTTCACAGAACTGAAAATTCCAGGTTGGAATGCTTCAGGTGGCTTCAATCAGAACACAGATGACATTCTTACTCCCACACAGTCTCCTCTTGCTTCCATGGTAGGTCCCTTTTCAGACAGGCTCTAGCCTCCTGGCTGCGAAATGGCTGCAGCATGTCCAAACGCAGTGAGGAGATTTCTTTCCATGTTCTCATTGGCCTTAGTTCCGGTCACATGCTCATCCCTGAAGGGGGCCTCTGTGGCCAAGAGGACACAATGGCCAGACTCACTAAGCCTGAGTCAGGAGCCCACCTGCAGCAACTCACTGGGGGCCTGGCAGTGATCCTAGAAGAAGATCAGGATATGGTTTCAGAAGGATGGGAATGGATGCTGGGTGGCAAGAATTACAGAAGCCCATTCAGCTCACATCTTGACTATCCAACATCCATAAGCTTCCTTCACTCTGTGCTTGTTCCTGAGGGAAGCATAGTAGGCAGAATTATGGACCCTGAAGATGCCCACCCTAATCTCTGGAAACTGAATTTGTCTCTCACATAGCTAATGGAGCTTTGCTGATATAGGTAGAATTACTAACCCATTGACCCTGAAGTACGGAAATGATCCTAGATTGTCCTGGTGTGCTCAATGTAATCACGTGAGACCTTAAAAACAGAGAGCGTTCCCCAGCAGGTTGCCGAAGAAGAAAGCAGAAGAGGAAGTTAGAATGGGATAGGCAAGGGGAAGAGAGATGCAAAGCATGAGGAGGGTTTGAAGCATGATCACAAAGAAACATTGGCAAAGAAATGGGGAGATCCCATCTTACAACTAATAACTGAATTCTGACAACAACCTCAGCAAGCAAGTGGCTCTCCCTCCAGAGCCTCATGAAAAGAGTCCAGCCTGCTGACACCTTGATCAGCTGTGGGAGACCCTAAGCAAAAAGCCCAGTGGAGGCACGCTCTGCCTTGACCTTTGACCCATGGAAACTGAGATACTGAAGGGAAGCCATTTTAAGCCTCTTAGTTTGCGGTAAATTGTTATAGCAGCAATGGAAAGGTATATTGGAGGGAACACACTGCCTCTTCCCGTCACACATCCAGCCCTAGGACCAGAATTCCAGTGACCCTGGGTTGAGATCTTTTTATTAAAAAAAATATTTTATTTATTTATTCATAAGAGACAGAGAGAGAGAGAGAGAGAGGCAGAGACACAGGCAGTGGGAGAAGCTGGCTCCCTGCGGGGAGACTCAATCCCGGGTCTCCAGGATCACACCCTGAGCCAAAGGCAGATGCTCAACCGCTGAGCCACCCAGGCGTCCCATCCGGGTTGAGATCTTAACTCCCCCATCACCCCCATGTGACTTGTGCAGAAAAGAAAGGAGAAGTATGATATCAACTCTTGCGTGGGAAAGGGGAGAGTACATGATTAGCCACCGCAGTGGGCACTAGCTCATAGCACAACTCAGAATACTGGAAAATGTTAGACACGGAATTGCCATATGACCCAGCAATGCAACTCCAAGTTATGTACCCAAGGCACTTGGAAACTTGGGGACAAGGAGACTTGTCTCCACACTGACATTTGTGCATCAACGTTCAAGGCAGCATTATTTTTATTTATGGTGGCCGAAAAATAGAAATAATCCAAATGCCAGTCAACTGGTGAACAGATAAACAAACTAGTCTGCCCCTACAGTGGAATATTATTTGGCTATAAAAAGAATGAAATGCTGATTCATACTACAACATGGAAAAGCAGAACAACAGCAAATGGGTATACCAGGGTTTTTAGTATATTCATATATATTCAGAGTTATGCAGCCACAATTACAATCTAAGTTGAGAAGATATTAATACACCCCCCCCGCCGCCCAAAAAACCCTGTACCCATTAGCAGTCACTCTACATCTCTCCTTCCTCCCAGCCCTGGCAACCACTAATCTACTTTCTGTCTCTATTATGAAATTTTCATATAAAGGCATCCATACACTCTGTGGTCTTTTGTGACTGGTGTCTATCACTTGCTATAACGTTGGCAAGGTCATTCATATGTCAGGAACTCTTTGCAGCCTCTTAGGCAGGCTGTTCAGTTGCCCCAGTTCTGCTCTCTGAGTGGTGATTCCTGCCCCTCCTTCTCTGTGGCTGTGTCTGAGGTGGGCATTGGGGCTCTCATCTCTTTAGTAGCTAGTTCCTAATAGTGCAGATTCCAGACATTAGAGATTGCTTAGATTCAGTGATAATATCACAGAGTCTTGTGTTGTTTGTTTGTTTTTGCCAGATTTAGAGTTTTTCTGGTAGTGCAAACCCATCAAAAAAGTATTAGGTTCTCCTCCCCCCCTTTATTTCTTCACAAAAACATTGTGGAGGATATCAGGCACACAAAAGATTAAGCAGAAAAATATAAAAAATGTACCCAATACCCAGATCAAGCATTAAAATATCACCAGTAGGGCAGCCTGGGTGGCTCAGTGGTTTAGTGCCTGCCTTCAGTCCAGGGCCTGATCCTAGAGACCCAGGATCGAGTCCCACGTCAGCCTCCCTGCATGGAGCCTGCTTCTCTCTCTGCCTGTGTCTCTGCCTCTATCTCTCTTTGTGTCTCTAATGAATAAATAAATAAAATCTTTATAAAAAATAAAATAAAATAAAATATCACCAGTATAATTGAAACACAGGAATTCACTACATGAAGAAAAAACACAGCTTTTTTTGTAACTTTGTGGTAGGGTGAGATTCTCTAAGCATTGCACAGAGAGCAGAAAATAAAGAAAAGGATTGATTCACTGGACTACATAAAAAGTTCCAGCTTCTGTATAGTGAAAGATACTATACACAAACTTAAAGGACAAACAATAGACTGAGAAAGGGTATTTGCAATCCTTATAATGAAGCAACAGTCAATATCTATAATATGCAAAGTGTTCCTAAAAATCGATAAGGAAAAGACAAACAACGCAATAGAAAAATAGGCAATTTGCACAAGAAGAAATATAATGGTCGATAAACATATGAAAGGAAAGCATGCCTTCATTTATAGTCAAATAAATGATAATTAAAAACAACAATGAGGTACCATTGTTCATTTAGCAGATGGGCCACACACAAAAAATTATACAAGTAACAAGAGTGATAACATCCATTGATAGTGAGCCTATCAGAAAGCAAGCACCCTCCTCTATTATTGGTGAGAATATAAATTGATGCAACTTTTAGCAAGAGCAATTAGCAAGGATCTACCTAAATTTAAACTGTGCTTACCCAGTCACACACTTAGTGATATGTCATGCAGAAATAGTAGCACATGACAAAATAAATATACAAACATTGTTAGCAAAAGTCCTGATGTGCTGATAGGGAATATTGTCCATTGTTTATTTCAAGTGGAGAAAAACAAGTTATAGAATAATAGATGTATTATAATTCCATTACTATTTTTTAAAACCTTATATGATAATGTGTGCATGTATTCCTTAGGGTTGTCTATGAGCAGCATCATTTAAATTATAACAACAGATATATTTATTTCATAATCCAAAAAACAATAAGGACTTCCAACAATCTAATAAAGAATATGTAATAAGTATGTGATTTAAAAATAATAAAAGGGTACTTATTTCATTTTTTTGGTAGATGGTGCCTTTTGTGTCCTATTTAAGAAATCTTTGCCTAATCCAGTGTCACAAAGTTTTTTTCCTATGGTTTCTTCTAGACTTTTAAGAGTTTTTAGCTCTTACATTTAGATTTATGATCTCTTTGAGTTAATTTTTCAGTACAGCAAAGTTCTCTTTTCCCATAAAGATATTCAATTATTTAAGCTCTAAAACTATATTACTATATGTTTAAAAAGCAGCATTTTTCCCCATTGAATTACTTTGGTATCTTTGTAAAAAAAATCAATTGACCATATAAGTGTAGATCTATTTTGGGACTCTTTTTCATTGATCATTTCATTGGTTTATCCTAATATCAGTATCACACTATCTTGATTGCTATAGCTTTATAGGAAGTCTTGGAATAAGATTGTGTGAACCTTCTGACCCTGTTCTTCTATTTCAAGATTATTTTGGTTCTTTTAGGTTTTTTGCATTTCTACATAATTTTGTAATTGGGTTGTAAGTTTACCTCTCTCTTTTTTTAAGATTTATTTATTTATTTATTTCTGAGAGAGAACTTGCTTGAGCATGTGCAAGTTGGGAGACGGGCAGAGGGAGAGAATCTACAAGCAGACTCCTGACTGAGCATAGAGCCCAATGTGGAGCTCCAGCTCAGGACCCTGAGATCATGACCTGAGCTGAAATCAAGAGTCAGATGCTTAACCAACTGAGCCACCCAGGCACCCTCAATTTATCTCTTAAAAAAGCCAGGATTTTTATTGGAATTGTCATGAATGTATAGATCATTTTGAGGATAATTGTTACCTTAATAATATGGGATCTTTTGACTCATGAATATGATATAGAACTCCATTCGGCTAGATCTGTTCTAACTTCCCTGTGTAAGATTTTGTAGTTTTGAGTGGACACATCTTACACATCTTTTACTAAATTGATTCCTACATATTTTATCTTTAATGATATCATAAATTATTTTTTAAATTCCACTTTCCACTTTTTCATTGATATAGAAATATGTGGAGAGGTGCCAGGGTGGCTGGTTCAGTTAAACGTCTATCTCTTGATCTCGGCTCAGGTCTTCAATTCAGAGTTGTGAGTTCAAGCCCCACATTAGACTCCACACTGGGCATGGAAACTACTTTAAAAAAAGAAAAGAAAAAGAAAAACGCGGATTTTTGTATGTTGATTTTTATCCTGAAAATTTGCTTTTATTCATTGTTAGTTCTAGTAGCTTTTTAAAAAATTATTATTCCTGAAGCCCGTGGGTAGCTCAGTCAGTTAAGCATCTGCCTCAGCCCAGGTCCTGATCCGAGGTTCCTGAGATGGAACTCCACATGGGGCTCCCTGCTCAGCGGAGAGTTTGCCTTTCTCCCTCTCTCAAATAAATAAATAAAATAATAAATAAATAACAAAATAATAAGAATAAAAATTGTTCCCTAGCGTCTTCTGTGTACACAATCGTGCTTTTGCACGTAAAGACAATTTCACATCTTTCTTTCCTGTGTGCCATTTATTCCTTTTCCTTATCTATTATACTGGCAAGGACCTTCAGTATAACTGTTGACTTAAATTTGTGATAGCAGACATCTGTATTTTCCTAATCTTAAAACTGAGTGTTTCATGTTTGAGTATGATGTTAACTAAGGTTTTTCATGATGTCCTTCATCAGGCTGAAGAAGTTCCCTTCTGTTCCTAGTTTGCTGAGAATTTTTGTTGTAAATCAGTGTTAAATTTTGTCAAATGCTTTATTTGTATCTTTCAAAAGAATCATATGGTTTCCCCCTCTTATTCTATTAATATAGAGGGTTACATGAGTTGATTTTATGAATATGAAAATCACCTCTGCATTCCTGGGGTAAACCCCACACGGTAATGATATATTATCTTTTTTATATGTTGCTATATTTAATTTGTTTAAGTTTTGTTAAAAACTTCTGCATCTATGTTCATGAGGGATTTTGGTCCATACTTCTCTTTCCTTGAGATATTTTGTCTGCTTTGGGCATAAGGGTAATACTTGCCTCAGAAAATTAGTTGAGAAGTGTTCCTCCATCTTCTATTTTCTGAAGTAGCTTGTACAGGATTTACATTATTTTTTTCCTAAATATTTCCCTTTAGGAAGGTTTTTTTTAAGTTTTTTTTAAAATATTTTATTTATTTATTTGAGACAGAGCAAAAGCAAGAGTGATTACAGAGGGAGAAGGAGAAGCAGACTTTCTGCTGAGCGGAGAGCCTGATGCAGGGCTCAATCCCAGGACCCTGAGATCATGACCTGAGCCAAAGGTGACAGACACTTAACCTACTGAGCCACCGAGACACCCAGTAATTTGTGTCTTTCAAAGAAATAGTGCATTTCATCTAGGTTGTCAAATTTACTAGCACAAACTTATTCATAATATTTCTTTATACTCCTTTAAATACCTATCAGTATCTGTAATGATGTCTCTTTTTTCATTCTGATATTGGTTATTTGTATTTTTTCTCTTGATCAAGGTAATCATAGGCTTACCAATTTTATTGATCATTTCAAAGAACCAGATTTTGGTTTTCATTGATTATTGTGTTTCTATTTCCTGTCTCATTGATTTCTGCTCTTTTTTGCTTCCTTTTTTCAACATTTTGGGCTTAATTTATTCTTCTTTTCCTAATTTCTTAAGATTGAAATTTAAATCAAGCCCCAGACTAGAAAAAGATATATATGATTAGAATTTGTATCCAGAATTCATTTCTTAAAGACAACTCCTGTGACTCAATGATAAGACTAATTATCTGATTATTTTTAAATGGACAATTTGAACAGCCACTTCAGAAAATGGTCAACAAGGACATGACAAGATGCTCAATATCACTTGTCTTCAAGGAAATGCAAATTAAAGGCACTTTACAAAAAAAAAATATTTTTGTATAAACATTAAAATTTTGTAAAATACGGACTCCTGGGTGACTCAGCGGTTGAGCTTCTGCCTTTGGCTCGGGATGTAATCCCGCAGTCCCGGGATCAAGTCCCACATTGGGATCCCTGCATGGAGACTGCTTCTCCCTCTGCCTATGTCTCTCCCTTCTCTCTCTGTATCTCTTATGAATAAATAAATAAAATATTTTTAAATTTTTTTGTAAAATATAAAAATATTTAGTGGGTGAAAATATACCCAGTAGAGGGAAAAATAAAATAAGACAAAAAAGAGATTGAGAGGACTCATAAGGGACTCTTTACTATAGGAAACAAACTGAGGGTTGCTGGAAGGGGAGATGGGTAGGGGGATGAGGTAACTGTGGGATACGTACTAAGGAGGGCACTTGATGTAACGAGCACTGGGTGTTACATGCAACTGATGAACCACTAAATCCTACCTCTGAAACTAATAATACAGTATATGTTAATTAAATTTAATTTAAGTAAAAAACTAAAAAAAATACCCACTAAAATGGCTAAAGTTAAAAAGACTGACAATACCAAGCGTTAAAGATGAAACAGAGCAACTAGACTTCTCACACATTGCTGATGGGGATGCAAAATGGTTTGGTCATTTTGGGAAACAGTACAGTAATATTTCATAAAGCTAACCATACACTTAACCATGTTACTCAGCAATCCTACTAGGTATATACACAAGAAAAATAAAAATGTATGTCCACATAAAGACTTTCACATAGGGGCGTCTGGGTGGTTCAGTGGTTGAGCATCTGCCTTTGGCTCAGGGCGTGATCACAGGATCCTGGGATGAGCCCCATATCGGGTTCCCCGCAGGGAGCCTGCTTCTCCCTCTGCCTGTGTCTCTACCTCTCTCTGTGTGTCTCTTATTAATAAATAAATAAAATCTTAAAAAAAATTTCATGTAAATATTCATAATCCATAATAATCCCAAACTGGAAACAACCCATATGTTCATTATCTGGGGAATAGATAAACAAATTGTGGTTATCCATACTATGGAATATCAGCAATAAAAAGAATGAAACAAAAAAAAATAATAAAAAATAAAAAGAATGAAACATTAATTTATACAATGACATAAATTAATTTAAAAACGTGCTAGTATGCAGTGATAGAGAGCAGATCAGTGGTTTCTTGAGTTGGAAAAGGGAACTACTGCAAAGGAACACAAGGATAATGTTTAGACTGATGGAATTGTTCTAGATCTTGATTATGGTGGATGCAACATAACTATTCAATTACCAAAATTCATCAAACAGTACATCTAAAATGAAAGAAATTTATTGTTTGTAAATATACCTCAATGAAGTTATTTTTTAGACTTAAAAATTTTGGGGATCCCTGGGTGGCTCAGCAGTTTAGCACCTGCCTTCAGCCCAGGGTGTGATCCTGGAGACCTGGGATCGGGTCCCACATCGGGTTCCCCACGTGGAGCCTGCTTTTCCTTTTGCCTCTCTCTCTCTGTGTCTGTCATAATAAATAAATAAAATCTTTTAAAAAAATAATAAACTTAAAAAATTTAATCCTAATAAAAAAGGAGTTTTCCTTCTTGTTCTTCTTGTTCTTGTTTGTTTGTTTAATCTTTTTAGTTCACCTTAAGGTGAAGTAAGTTTTTCTCACTTTCTCCTGGGAGAAAAGTTGGTCAACCAGAGAATCTAAATATATGCTTTTGTCCTTCAATTGTTGAATGGATAAACACACTGGTATAAGCATATGATGGATTATTACTCAGCAAGAGTGGTAGGGAGAATAATGGTCCCACACAGATGTCCACATCCTAATCCCCAGAACCTGTGAATGTGTTACCTTACATGGCAAAATGGGCTTCACAGCTGTGATTAAGGATTTTGAGATGGGAGGATTATCCTCGATTATCTGGATGTGTCCATGTGTAATCATGAGAGGAAGGTAGGAGGGGTCAGTCAGAGGAGAAAGCTGTTGATGCTGGAAGCAGTGACTGGAATGAAGATAGAGGAAGAGGTTATGAGCCAAGGAATATAGGTAACTATTAGAAGAAAAGTCCAAGAAATGGATTCTCCCCTCATAGCTTCCAGAAATAACCAGCCTGCCAACACCTTGATTTTAGGACTTATGAACTCTAGGACTATAAGATAATAAATTTGTGTTGTTTTAAGTCACTGTGTCAATTTGTTACAGAAGCAGTAGGAAACAAATACACAATAAAAGGAATAAACTGATACACACAACAACATAGATGAATTTCAGTTATGCTAGATGAAAGAAGCTAGACTGTTGATGGAGATGTGGAGAAATAGGAACCCTGAGGAGGTTGCCTGGCTGGCTCAGTGGAGCATGCAACTTTTGTTCTCAGACTGTGAGTTGGGGCCCCATGTTGGATATAGAGATTATTTAAAAATAAAATCTATAAAATAATAAATAGGAACCTTCATACACTGTTAGTGGAAATGCAAATTGGTGCAGCCACTATGAAAAACAGTATGGAGGTTCCTCAAAAAATTAAAAACAGAATCAGCATACAACCTGGTAAATCCACTGCTGGGTATTTATCCAAAGAAGACAAAACACTAATTCAAAAAGATATGTGCACTCCTATATTTATAGCAGCATTATTCATAACAGCCAAGATATGGAAGCAGCCCAAGCACCCATCAGTCAATAAATGGACAAAGAAGATGAGGTATATATACCACACACACACACACACACACACACACACACACACACACACCAGAATATTACTCAGCCATAATAATGAAATCTTGCCATTTGCAACAATGTGGATGGACCTACAGGGTATTATGTTACATGATATCAGTTAGTCAGAGAAAGACAATGCCATATGATTTCACTCATATGTGGAATTTAAGAAAGAAAACAATTGAACAAAAGGAACAAAAATAAGGAGAGAGAGAGAGAGAGAGAAACAAAGAAACAGACTTAACTAGAGAACAAACTAATGGTTACCAGAGTGGGGGTGGGTGGAGGGATGGGTGAAATAGGAATGGGGATTAAGGAATGCCCTTGTGATGAGCACTGGGTGTTGTATGTAAGGGTGGAATCACTATATTGTACACCTGAAACTAATACTACTCTGTATGTTAGCTAACTGGAATTTAAATAAAAAATAAGAAGAAAGCTAGACTCAAAGGTCATATACTGTGTGACTCCATTTATATGACATTCTGGCAAAACTACAGGGACAGAGACAAGATTAGTAGACCCCAGCCCAGATCAGCAGAATGACCCAGTTACCCCTCCCAACTTGTGAGCAATAATAAATGGTTGCCACTTGAGGTTATTAAATCTTGGAGTGGTTTCTTACCCAGGAGAAGCTAACGGACTGGGGGTGGAGGGAGCCTAGGATGAGATCAGGGGCTTACTACTGACACCAATCTTATCCCAGGATCGCAGGAGCAGAGAAACAAGGCTCGGGGTAGGGCCTGGGGACCAGTCTGCTTCTCCTTCCCTTAACGGAAGCTGAGAGAGCTCACCCTACCAGAGTCCCTGGCCTCTGCATCCTTGGACAGCACCCTATCTCTGATATACCTGTGGCTCCTGGCCAGTCCTACTTCCTGAGAGCCTGCCTTTCCCACCATAGACCTCCTCCTGGACCTCAGGCTTCCCTTGCACCTAGGGCACCTGCTGGTCCCAGAGGTGGCATGGGCCCGGGCCAGGTGACTGTGTATTACTTCTTGCCAGCACACAGCTCTGTACAGGGCAGCACCAGAAGCCACATGTCTCTCAGAAGCCACTATGGCTAGGGGAGCTGCCTCTACCTGTCTACCCTCCAGGAGGGCAACCTCCCATGAAGCAGAGTTAGCAGGCTTCTGATGGGCCACAGAACTGAGAAGCAGGCAGCTCTGGGGAAGCCCTCAGGTGTCGGGGGCACAATGTGCTCTTCATTCAGAATTTAGGAGCTGACATTCATTGACTGCTTACTATTCCAGGTATCTTATCTCTGTTATCTCATTTCATTGCTACAATATTCTACAAGTCAGATACTATTTTATGCAAACTTTACAGATGGGGAAATTGTGGCACAGACAGGTTAAGAAACCTATCTGACAATATCACACAACTCTTAAGAGTGCAGCCAGAACGTGAGCCTAGAGAGTCTTGCTGCACAGCTGGTGCTCCCAACCATGGTGCCACCTGCCCCAGCCCCCACATCTTAAATCTGACTTACTTCCAACTCCAGCACAGGCATCATTCCCATATAACAAGATAGAGGAAGGCAGCCAGGGCCAAGGTTAACTCCATGACCAGTGGCTAAGAGGAGCAAGCACAACAGTGTTGAGGATAGACCCCAGAGCCAACATCCTTTGGTTCAAGTCTGCTATTTATGTATTTTGACACCTTAGCCAAGACGTTTCACTAACCTGTGCCTCAGTTTCCCCATCTGTGATGATTTTATGTATCAACTTGGCAAAGCTATAGTCTTGGTTTTCAATCAAATGCAAATCTAGGTGTTGCCTTCGGGGTATTTCATAGATGAGATTAAAGTAGTCCATAACTGGTTCTTCTAAGTGAAGGAGGTTATCGTCAATAATTGGGGTGGGCCTGATTCAATCTGTTGAGAAATCTTGAGAGCAGAATAAAGGCTTTCTTTGTAGAAGCCTTCCACCTTGTGTCTCGCAGCTGCTGTTTCAGTCTGTCCTTCCTGACCACTTGCCCTAAGGATTTGGGGCTTGCCCAACCAGCCCCAACATCACATAAGCCAGTCCCTTGCAATAAATCTCTTACTGAAGATCTCTCACTGGTTCCTCCCTGACTGAACCCTGGCTCATAGACCATAGATACTACCTACCTTCTTCATGGGACAGTGGTGAAGAGCAAATGAGTTGATATAAAGTGTCTAAAATTAGGCCTTATATAAAGTGAGCTCTAGGAAACCATACATACTACAAAGAGGCTACAAAGCATACATTTTATGATGACCTTTGATGCCCAGGTCAGACCTTGCCCGATACTGCTAATTACCGAGGGGCAAGGGGCTCGTGCCTGTTAGCACCCATCAGCCCCTATCCTACCACATAAACTGAGCTGATGAGCATCCAACCGTACAGGGCTCCTTGGCTGCCCAGTGACCCTGTAGCTGAGACAGTGAGGGAACCAGGGTCTCACTGTCTTTCAGATATACTGCTCCCTGTGCTCACCTGAGCTACATGGGCTGTTTATAGACCTCCCACTGTGCATCCTATCTAAGCTCAGATGTCACTGCTTCAGCCAGACTTGTCTTGCCACCCTTCCTAAAATAACAGCCCCCAGTCAGCAACATCTAGCAAACTGTCTTTAACCTATCAATATGAAAAATTTGAAACACACACAAGAGTAGAGAGATAAGATAAGATGACTCTAGGCCACAGTAGACAGAATAACGCCCCCACCCCATCTCCAAGATGTCCATATCCTAATTCCAGACCCCAGGGAATATGTTACTTAGCAAAAGAGACTATACAGATGTGATTAAGGTTAAGGACCTTGAGGTGGGAGTTTATCTTGGTTTACCCAGGTGGGCCCAATCTAATCACATAAATCCTTAAAAGCAGAGAGCCTTGTCTGGCTATAGTTAGAGAAAGAGATGTAACAGTAGGGTTGGAGATGCAATATTGCTGGCTTTGAAGACAGAGCAAGGGGCCACGAGCCCAGGAGTGCAGGCAGCCTCTAGAAGCTGGAAAAGACAAGGAAATGATTCTTTTTTTTTTTTTTTAAGATTTTATTTATTTATTCATGAGAGACACACAGAGAGAGGCAGAGACAAAGGCAGAGGGAGAAGCAGGCTCCATGCAGGGAGCCCGATGTGGGACTCAATCCCGGGTCTCCAGGATCAGGCCCCGGGCCAAAGGCAGGCGCTAAACCACTGAGCCACCCAGGGATCCCAAGGAAATGATTCTGTGCTAGAGCCAGAAAGAGAACAACCCTGCTGATGCTGTGTTTTAGTTCAATGAGACCTGTGTCAGATTCCTAACCTACAAAACTATGAGATAATAAGTATGTGGTGTTTTAAGTCCCTGGATTTGTGGCAATTTGTTACAGCAAAAATAGATAAGTAATTTCCCCTCTGTACCCTTCCCCAAGTCTCAATGATGATCAACAAACAGCCATCCTGAACACTCCACCTCACCCACCTCACATACTCTCTCCCCTGGGCTATTTTGTTTTCTTTTGTCTTTAAGATTTTATTTATGTGTTTGACAGTGAGAGAGAGAGAGAGAGAGAGAGAGAGGAGAGAGAACACAAACAGGGGAAGCAGCAGGCAGAGGGAGAGGGAGAAGCAGGCTCCCCACTAAGCAAGGAGCCCAACCACACGGCCAGGACCTGGGATCACAACTCGAGCCAAAGGTGACACTTAACCAACTGAGCCACCCAGGTGTCCCTCCCCTGGGTTATTTGTTTGTTTGTTTTAAATATTTTATTTATTTATTCATGAGAGACACACAGAGAGAGAGGCAGAGACACAGGCAGAGGGAGAAGCAGGCTCCACGCAGGGAGCCCAATGTGGGACTTGACCCCAGTCTCCAGGATCACGCCCTAGGCCAAAGGCAGCACTAAACTGCTGAGCCACTGGGGCTGCCCTCCCCTGGGTTATTTGAAGCAAATCCCAGACATCACATCATCTTATTATCTGGAAAAACTTCAATATGTATTTAGGAAAGATAAGGGCTTTTAAAAACATCACCACAATAAAGTTATCACACTTTAAAAAATCAACAGCAATTACTTAGTAATATGAAATATCTAGGCTCAGGTGTCGATTGTCTCATAATTCTTATTTTACTGTTTGTTTGAATAAGGATCCAGATAAGGTCTGTATATTGCAGTGGATTGATACATTTTTCAGATTTCTTTTAACCTGTGATGCTCCTCTTTTGTTCCTTGTAATTTACTTCTTGCATTTTGCTAATTTGAATCCCTGTTGGTGTCTTTTACCATGCTCCTCTCTCTATTTTCTGTTAGAGCCTGATGAGATTCAGCTTTGATTTTGGGGGCAAAATTCTTTCATAGATGGTGATGTCTACTTTCTTCAGGGACACATAACATCTAGATGTCTCTCCTTTTGTAATGTTGGTAGCCACTAAGGATAGCTGCCCAGATCTTTTACTTCATTACTGTGTACACACTGATGGTCTTCTAATTCTATCATTCTTTCATCATTCATGAGCTGACATACTTCTATCAAGGCACGCTTCCATTCATCAACCATTGGATGGCCCTGAGGGGCACTTTGTATAGGAAAGATAGATCAAATGCTTACTTCTTTCCCTGTTTTAAAAACCAGTTTTCAAAAAAAAAAAATAAAAATAAAAATAAAAACCAGTTTTCAAACTAATGAGTTGGTTCCCTAGTGTTCTCCAGTGGTGTTGGGTGAGGTGGTTGTTGTTAAGTATTAAATATATGTTTGATATAAGTTGATTCTGAGCCTAGAACTAAACTGCCATATAGTTGGTACGTTGGTACTCAAAAAAAAAAAAAAAAAAAGGGTTTCCTGATTCATGGGACTCACACCAAGCCCACCAGGAAGAGGAGAGCTAAGAGGGGGTGTGAGCACCATGGGAAGCCCTGGCAGGGAAGGAGATTCCCATCAACAGAGACTATCCAGCCACCAATACCCCTCAGTATATCTCTGGCACTGAACTGGCAAGGGAAGATAAGCATCCCACACACCAATTTACCTGATGCACCCAGTCATTTATTCATCTGTGGTGTAAGGGAGAAAACCCAAAGTCTTCAGTCAGAGAAACCAGGCACTGAGCCCTGCTCTGACACAAGCCTCTCCAAAACTCAGTTTTCTCACCTATGGAAGGAGAATAAGAGTTCCGGCTTTGTGGGGTTGTTATGGCAATCAATTAATGATTTCCGTGCCACTCAGACTGAGCATCTTCTGGGTACAGATGATTGAGTATAGCCTCTACAGCCTGAAGAACTCCCACCCTTGTTGGAAGGCACGTCCCAGAGGCACAGGGAAGGTCAGTGAATGAAAGCAGGCATATGGCGTGCAAATGACTCCAGACACAGACTAGCTCTTTACCCAGACGATTTCCCTTTCCTTCTGCACACTGGCTAGACTCTATTTTCCAGCCTCCCTTCTAGTCATATGGGCCATGTGCTTGAATTCTGGGCAGAAGTGATGTCAGCAGATTCCAGGCCAGCTCTAGAAAAGCCTCAGGCCCCATTCCTCTACTCTCTCTGCCCAGCTGGATGTTGGTCAGCTGGGACAAATTTGGAAACTCCCTGTCCAAGAGGGCTGAACTTCTGTCAGCCTGGACCCCAAATAGCAGCACAGAGCTGAGCCTCCACCTTCACCACACCCCAAGCCACTGAATGGAAGTCATAAACTATTTTTTGACATTTATCTTTCGTTTATATGAAAGGCATTTAGATTCCTAGTTAATTTTTTTAAGATTCATTCATTCATTCATTCATTC